>NC_134485.1:168361241-168522290 GCF_040206685.1 Ascaphus truei | reverse complement strand
AACCTCACATTCCAATCCATACATTGCATTTACATTGTATTTATGATGCATAAAATCTATGCACCATATATATTCTGCAAATGAATGTGAACAATATCATTGCAAGCAAAATACAGATAACTCCAAACAAGTCAACTATTTTAACCAATCAAGTAAACAAAAATCAATATATAAGTACCAACCAGAAAACACAATTTAAAACCAAAGCTAACCCTTACAATACCAAGGATTACATCTATCTAATTGTAAAAAAACATTATACTGTACACACATTGAAGCATTGCAATAAACAACATACAGTACAGTACATCCCTGTATCTCCCTGCCTTGAGTGTAATCTGTTTAAAGCCCCCTCCCCACTAATGTTTCTGTTAAATCTCTCTGCCTTGAGTGTAATCAGTTTAAAGCCCCTCCCCCCTAATGTTTCTGTTAAATCTCTCTGCCTCTGTTGCTGTGAGTGCAGTTTATGTAAATGTGGGGAGGGGGAGTGGGTTATAACCCCACCTCCTTGACTGTGATCTGTATAAAGCCCCCTCCCCCTAATGTTTCTGTTAAATCTCCCTGCCTGTATTGCTGTGAGTGCAGTGTATGTAAATGTGGGGAGGGGGGGTGGGACCCGATGTGCATACTGTGAGGTCTAACCACCCTCACCACCTACCCACATACCATTACCCCCCCCATCCTGGCCATGGCCCCTCCGCTTCTGCAAAACAGACACAAAAATTAAAACATCCAAAGTAATGTCCCTAACCCCTTAATCACTATAGCGGTTATTAACCGCTACAGTCATTAAGGGGTTAACCCACCCTCACCCACCACTCGGATGCCTACATACCCTCCCACACTAACCCCCCCGTGAGGCCTAACCACCCTCACCCAGTACCTACAAGGGAGGCCTACCCACATACCGTTGGGGAAACACCCCCCCCCCGCCCCAGTACCCACAATAAAAACAACAGTGACCCACAATAAACATCATTCTATTTATTAAATATATTACCCACCCCCTGTGCCCCCCCATAAATACATGATTAATTATTTTACAAACAGGGTTCATAACGCAGCCCTACATGAGTACCCGGTGGGCTGGCGGGGCACCTGGACAGACCTACAGGGTACCAGCAGCCCGTTTCAAACAGGTTCTGGAGGCCTGCTGGTGGATCCCGCCAGCACCATGGCCCCCAGGTGGTCTCCTTGGGTCCCCGTGGGCCACAATTGGGTCCCCACGGTAGGCCAAGGATGTCTGGGAGCCCCGGGTCAGACCCACAGGTGTCTGTGGGGCCCCGGGTGGTTCCCACGGGGGTCTGGGGAACTCACGGGTGCTCACAACGAGTCCGCGGTGCCCCCACAGAAGTGGGACCACACAGCTTCATCCCCGCAGACTACGGGTCGGCGGTGCCCCCACAGAAGTGGGACCACACAGCTTCATCTCCGCATGTGTCACCCGTGGAACCACCAGCCTGGTACCCGTGAGATACCCGCGGAAACCACAGGTGGTCTCCAGAGGTCCAACGCGGAACCACGGAACAAACCCTGAATGTAAAAAAAATAAACCTGGCCTATACATTCAATACATACACCCCCCCCCCCAACACCTACAGTACAATAATGTGCAAAATAACTATTATCCAGATATGGATAATAGATTAATTGCCCATCATTAAAAACATTAACTAGCATATTCAAATAAATAAAGTGCTACTGACCTCATCAATAGGAAGTGTCCGTCGCCAGCAACATCCTTGCCTTGTCCACAAAATACATTGCCAAAACAAAGCCAATACATTGCAATTACATTCAGATATCAATTAACCCCTTAAACACCTTATCGGATAATAACCGCAAAGGTAATTAAGGGTTTAAGTCACACTGGCCCGATACAGAATAAAGTTGGTCGGTAGTGTATCTCTCTGTATCTCTCTCTCTCTCTGTATCTCTCTGTATCTCTCTGTATCTCTCTGTATCTCTCTCTCTCTGTATCTCGCTGTATCTCTTTCTCTCTGTATCTCTCTGTATCTCTCTCTCTCTCTCTCTCTCTGTATCTCTCTCTCTCTCTCTCTGTATCTCTCTCTCTCTGTATCTCTCTCTCTGTATCTCTCTCTCTCTCTCTCTCTCTCTCTCTCTCTCTCTCTCTCTCTCTCTATATATATATATATATATATATATATATATATATATATATATATATATATATATATATATATATACACTGGCGACCAACTTTATTCTTACTTGGCTAGATTCGCGAATTTCAGAGGACCCCGGTGATGTGCGGTTTTGTGTCGTTTTCTCCCGGGGTATATAGCGTTATATTCGCGGCTGTGATTTAAGCATTTTATTCCGCTGGCTGCTATACTGCAATGCCGTGTAAAAATGCATGGGGGCGTTTGCGAGCTGTTGTCTTTAAAGCCGTCCCCCTATAACCCCTAACATACAGTACTGTACATTTTTATTCATAGTGTACATGTACAGGGGGTCTCCGGAGCTGAACCGCGTTGGTTTCAGGTCAGGGGACCCCCTGCTCCCCGAGATACAGACCCCTTTATGAGGTGCCGGTATCCCTCTGCCTTTAAAGGTCCCGATCACGTGACCGCGGCCTGTAAACAAAGCAGAGGGATACCGGCACCCCTAAAGGGGCCTGTATCTCGGGAGCAGGGGGTCCCGGACCTAAAACCACAGCGGTTCTGCTCCGGAGACCCTCTGCACATCTACACTGTGAATAAAAAACATATATAAATAAACACTCGTTCCTTACCTTAGCGGCTATGTGCTATGGTAACGAAGCAGCATTTCTGTATTTTAATAATATTGTACAGTGAGCAGGGGTTCCCTGAGTCAGAAATTAATGCTCAGGGACCCCTGCTCCTGCACAATATTATTAAAAATACAGAAATGCTGCTTCATTACCTTAGCGTATAGCCGCTAAGGCAATGAAGGGGTTAACTCACCGTGCCCGCTTATTGTGGGTAGCGGGGTGGGTGAAGGGGGTATTTGGCCTTGGTGTGAGTTTAGGACTTGCGGGGGGGTTGCGGGTGCACTTAACCCCTTCAAGGCCGTAGCAGTTAATACCGCTACGGTCATGAAGGGGTTAAGCCCTCCCGCTACCCCCGCAAGCCCTAAACAGCCACCGTTGGGGCTAATACCCCTTCACCCACCCCCACTACCCACAATAAAAAAAAACTCAGAACCCGGAACTCAGTAGCCCAAGGGAGCGTCGTGCTCGCGGGTGACTTTAACATAGTCATGCAACCGCACCTGGATAGGTCAGGGTCGTAGGTCAGTACAACAAAGGAGCGGGTGTATCTTTGCGCCGGGGCCTCAAGACCAACCAATTGTCAGATATATGGAGGGAACTACATCCGGCAGACAGGGATTACACTTTCTTCTCTCACCCACACGGCTCGTACAGCAGAATTGATTACTTTTTTGTGTCCTGTCAACTGGTTCCTAAGGTTACCCGAGCAGGGATCCATGATATTTCATGGTCAGACCATGCACCAATAGAGCTAAGGTGCAATAATATCCGAACTGATAGACCTGGGACGAACTGGAAACTTAATGAATCAATCTTAAAAATACCGGAAATATGTGATGTTATTGCAACGAGATTGACCAATTCTTCAATATCAATACGGGCTCTGTTGACTCACAGCTTGTCCTATGGGAAGCCCATAAAGCAACGTTACGCGGCACGTTAATAAATATCACAGCCAGACGAAAGAGAGAAAGAGAGTCCAAAATTATCAATCTCCAAAACAAATTACAGACTTTCTCCTCTAACCATAAAAGGAATTTAGACCCCAAAACCTTACAAGAGGTAAAAGATGTCAAAATTGAACTTAACATGCTACTAGCTTCCAGAGCTGACAATTCACTGAGTTGGTCAAAGAGAAAATTTTACGAGAAAGCGAACAGGCCGGATACAATGCTGGCCCGCGTGCTAAAGGACAGGCAAGCTAAGTATAACATCCAAGCTATACGCTTAAAATCTGGTACCCCCACGTCTAATCCTCAGAAAATTGTAAACAAATTCGGCTCCTTCTATGAAACACTGTATAACGGTGAAATAGTGGCACATAACTCTACAACGAGCGGTGCCCTAAGAGATTTCTTAGCCAGCTCGGAACTAGGGAGATTGACGGACACTAATAGAGCAGTTCTGAATGCTGACTTCACTATGGAAGAACTATCTCAGGCCATTAAAGAACTGAAGCCATCAAAGGCCCCTGGGCCTGATGGATTCTCAGGGCTTTACTATAAGAAATTTATAAAGCTGCTCGCCCCAAGGTTGCTCCGCATGTTTAACGCTATTTTAGCGGGAGCCCCCATCCCAAGGAGATGTTAAAGGCGTCAATATCACTAATTCATAAAACTGGGAAAGACCCGCTAGACTGCAAAAGTTACCGGCCTATATCATTAATTAACACTGATGTTAAATTATACGCTAAATTATTGGCCAATAGACTTAGTCTCATCCTACACAGACTTATACACCCAGATCAAGTCGGATTTATCAAGGGCCGGCAAGCAGCGGATAATACACGACGATTTATTGATCTGTTGGATTTGGCAAATAGTAAGGCAACTCAAAGCATGTTGTTAAGTCTGGATGCAGAAAAAGCTTTCGATAGGATAGACTGGCCATATTTAAAAGAGACGCTTGCGACATTTGGTTTTGGAGAACGGGTGAGTGAGGCGATTCTATCGCTGTACTCTAGCCCCACCGCCAGGGTCATACACCAAGGCTACCCCTCTCTGCCATTTCAAATAAAGAGTGGCACGAGACAGGGCTGCCCATTATCCCCGCTTTTATTTGCCCTATGTATCGAACCACTGGCGGCACAAATCAGAGGAAACCCAGACATCTCAGGGTTAAACGCATACTCCCAGACCCATAAAGCGGCCCTGTATACAGATGACATCCTCTTGATTATCACAAAACCCCTTACATCCCTACCAAACATCTTCGACCTACTAGATCGATTTTCTAAGGTCTCCGGCTTCAAAATCAATCAATCCAAATCGGAAGTCCTCAACATCAACCTCCCTAGACACATGGAGAAATTACTAAAATTAAATTTCAAATTTAATTGGCAACAAAACCACATAAAATACCTGGGTGTCCACATCACCAAAACTGTAAAAGACGTGTACAATGCAAATTACCCCAACCTGATTCGGACCTTAAAATCTGATTTACGGAAGTGGACATCCAAAAGGATATCCTGGATTGGACGTATCCATAGTGTCAAAATGAATTTACTCCCCCGTTTATTATACCTCTTCCAAACTCTCCCAGTTCCACTCAGTTGGAGGGACTTGCACTCACTTCAATCTGAAATATCCAAATTCATCTGGGGAGGTAAAAAACCGAGAGTAAGTAAATTAAATATGAAAAGATCTGTGCCGGCGGGCGGCCTAGCTGTACCCTGCCTGGTATCATATTACAAGGCGGCACAATTAAGTCAGATTGTACAATGGCATTCTAACCCAAAGTTAAAGAGATGGGTGGAATTAGAAAATGCTGCATGTGCACCTCTGGAACTGAGCAGCTTAATTTGGTTACCTAAAACGGCGCGAAAATTTACCGCCATGCCGCTCTCCTCGATGACCAACTCAGTGTCAATTTGGGAGTCTACGAAATTTCGGCATTCCCTTACGACAAAACATTCTATGGCAACACCCATTTGGAATAACCCTGATTTCGCTCCAGGTCTATCAGTCAGTAATATCTCAATCTGGAGACAGAGGGGCTACAATCGGATTAGAGATCTGGAGGGTCACGACAGAAAAATCAAAACATTCGACCATATCAGGGAAGAAAAAGAGATCCCTCACTCAGAATTCTTTAGATACCTCCAGATCAGGGCATTTTATAACAAACTTTCCCCATACCCCCTATTAACATCTTTCGAAAAGCTCTGTCTGGCTGAGACCGACACGAAGGGACTTACATCTCAGCTATACAGAGAAGTGATCAGTTCTGGTGAACATGAGCAGCAGATACCCTCATTCCGTTCTCAATGGGAAACAGATCTGGGAGAAAACTTAGAAGATGAAGAATGGAGCGCCATATATATGGCCACAGCGAAGAGCTCCATATGCAACACGCTCAAGGAGAACGCATATAAAGTCCTAATGCGATGGTACCTCACCCCACTGAAATTATCAAGGTTTGTGCCGGGTTCCTCTCCCCTGTGCCCCCGCCAGTGCGGAGGAACAGCCGACCTGTTACATATGCTGTGGTCTTGTCCACGGATCTCTCCACTGTGGGAGGCGATTAGACATTGGATACAGAGACTGTTCGATCTCACCATTCCCCCAGACCCGTGGTTGTTCCTACTGAACAGGCCATTGACGGGCCTTTCCAAAACAAATAACAAACTAATTGCCCATTTTGCAATTGCAACGCGGTGCGAGATCGCAGCATTATGGAAACAATCTGATATTCCAACCATCCCAAAGATTCGGAATCGAATTTGGTTCATTTGCCAGATGGAAAAATTAACGAGTTTAGTTAACGATACTGGTGACAATTTTCTAAAAGTCTGGATGCCTTGGCTGGCACAGACAGATATCCCGGGGATTGAGAGGTCCTCAATATGGCTCTGATAACAGTAGGTGCGTTCTCCTTGGGAGGGGCTTACAGGAAGTATTCTATTCACCCAGGACCCCTTATAGCAGCATTATAACATAAGTAATGAGAGACGACTCAGCTTGCAAACATCTGTGATGCTTAGCACGGAGCCACGTGTCACAGCTACTACCAACGCACTCCCCCTACCTCACCCCCAACCTACCCCTTTCCCCTCCCCATCCCGCCTCAACCTTCCTTTTTTTTTTCTGTGAGTATGTATTGTCTCCCCTTTTAAGTTGAGTTATACACTACCGACACACTTTATTGAAGTGTGGTCGGTACCGCAAGCCGGGAAATCTCCCGGCTTGCTAGTGGCCGCCCCTCGGCGTGCCGCGCGTCATAGACGCGCGGTCACGCGTCATCGGGAGCGTGCGCCCCCTGCACGCGTGTCCAGGGGCTACCCGAGGGAGCCCTGGTGTCCCGCGATCGCGGGACAGCGGCAGGGGGTTCCGGGGGACCCGGCGGACCCGGCAGCGGTAGGGAGAGCGCCCCGATCGGAGGGCGCTCTTCCGCTGCTTCGGCGCGCGCCCGTCACACTCGGGCGCGCGCCAGGCTACTGCTGCGGCACAGAACGGGCAAATGCTCGAATAAACTGTGCCGCAGCAGTATGTGTCTGTTTGTCCATTTAAGTAGAGTCGGCTTGGACTATATAGTCCACACCAAAGTACCCGGAAGACCGGGTCCCGAAGCACAGCAGGGCCTCGTTGTTACTTATATAATTGTTAAAATATTGTTTGCATACAAGACAAAAGTATTCTGTAATGTATTTTATGCTGTCTTGATTCAATAAAATTTAAGTTATAAAAAAAAAAAAAAAAACTCACACACAGCCGCCGCCAAAAAATAAATAAATAAATCTAAATAAATAAATAAATAAATGACTATAAATAAATACATTTGAAATACATTTTTATTTATAGTGTAGATGTGCAGGGGGTCTCCGGAGCTGAACCGCGTTGGTTTCAGGTCGGGGGACCCCCTGCTCCCCGCGATACAGCCCCCTTTAGGAGGTGCCCGCATGTGTCACCCGTGGAACCACAAGCCTGATACCCTTGGGATACTCGAGGAAAACCCGCAGGTGGTCTCCAGAGGTCCCATGCAGAACCACGGAACCAACCCTGAATGTAAAAAAAATAAACCTGGCCTATACATTCAATACATACACCCTCCCCCCCAACACCTACAGTACAATAATGTGAAAAATAACTATTATCCAGATATGGATAATAGATTAATTGCCCATTATTAAAAACATTAACTAGCATATACAAATAAATAAAGTACTACTGACCTCATCAATACGAAGTGTCCGTCGCCAGCAAAATCCTTATCTTGCCCACAACATACATAGCAAATACAAAGCCAATACATTGCAATTACATTCAGATATCAATTAACCACTTAAACACCTTATCAGATAATAACCGCAAAGGTGATTAAGGGGTTAAGCCACAGTGGCCCGATACCCACCCTTCACCCATGAATTTGTACAGTGGCTTCATCATGCAACTATATATATATATACTGTATATATATATATACAGATATATATATATATATATATATATATATATATATATATATATATATATATATATATATATATATACACAGTATATATACACACGATGAACCAATATACAAATAAATGTAGAAGGGTTATCAAAACTATACTGTCCTACAACCAAACACTTCTCCATACAGACACTACATTAAAATTAATTTCCTTTAATAATCCTGTAGCAGAACAATTTAGCCTGTGAAAAAATACAGTACCGACCAGAATACAACCTTTAAAACCAAGGCAACACACAATACAATACCAACTATTACATCTATCTAATTTTAAAATACTTTAAACACACAATAAAGCATAGCAGCATAGACAAATTAATTTAAAACCCATCAAATCAAGCTTTTAAAACAACATCATTTCTTACCCTGTATGTATATATCTCTCTAGACATATATACATACATACATACATACATACATACATACAGTTGCAAGAAATGATATACCACAAAAAAAAAAATACACATACTGCTGCGGCACAGTTTATTCGAGCATTTGCCCGTTCTGTGCCGCAGCAGTAGCCTGGCGCGCGCCCGAGAGTGACGGGCGCGCGCCGAAGCAGCGGAAGAGCGCCCTCCGATCGGGGCGCTCTCCCTACCGCTGCCGGGTCCGCCGGGTCCCCCGGAACCCCCTGCCGCTGTCCCGCGATCGCGGGACACCAGGGCTCCCTCGGGGAGCCCCTGGACGCGCGTGCAGGGGGCGCACGCTCCCGAAGACGCGTGACCGCGCGTCTATGACGCGCGGCACGCCGAGGGGCGGCCACTAGCAAGCCGGGAAATCTCCCGGCTTGCGGATCTGGCCGCAGTGTGATAAACTGTGTCGCCAGTGTACTAAAAAAGCTTTTTAAAAAATTAACGAGTTAAGTAAAATACATTTCTTTAGTTCACTTACCCAAGGCTATCGCTGACTTCCCTCAAACCCACAATACAATACCAAGGAATACATCTATCTAATGTTAAAATACTTTAAACTCACAATAAAGCATAGCAGCATAGACAAATTAATTTAAAACACATCAAATCAAGCTTTTAAAACAACATCACTTCTCAAATGAATCAACCAAGTAAACAAAAATCAATTAGCAATCATTATTTACATCCCTAAACAATTCACACTCCATCGTGAATAATGAAACAATTAACTAATTCAAGCCTGGAGCAGAATAATTTAGCCTGTGAAAAAATATAAGTACCAACCAAAATCCAACCTTTAAAACCAAGGCTATCGCTGACCTCCCTCAAACACACAATACAATACCAAGGCATACATCTATCTAATTTTAAAATACTTTAAACACACAATAAAGCATAGCAGCATAGACAAATTAATTTAAAACACATCAAATCAAGCTTTTAAAACAACATCATTTCTTACCCTGTATGTATATATCTCTCTAGACATATATACATACATACATACAGTGGCAAGAAATGATATACCGCAAAAAATAATAATACACATGTTAAAAAACCTTTTGAAAAGATTAACAAGTTAAATAAAATACATTTCTTTAGTTCACTTACCATTACTTTCCCCCACCGACTCCCGTTGCGCAGCTTACTCACAAACCAATCCACGATCAGGAACCCATAAAATAATAAACCATACAAAAAAATAAACATTAAACTAAAAATCCAAATCAATCCACGGGTCTTCTATTTGTAATCCATCTTCATCTGTATTCTTCTTTCTTCTATCTCCTTCCAGCGGGGCGGGGCGGGGTCTTCTACCCGTCTGCGGCCACGCCCTGGTCTTCTTTCTTGCCCGGAGTTCCTTCCTCCGTGGCGTCTGGCTTCAAAATGAGACGACATAGGCTTTTAAAGGCCTATGACGTCACATTTTTCGTCATGGTTCCCACGGTCCTGATTGGGCTGTGAAAACCATGTGTTTTGGCCGATAAAAAAAAAAATGATGACGTCACTTAAAGGGAATGAAAGCACAGCCAATCAGAATGCCTTTGCTTCAATTGCCTTTAAGATGACGTCATGAAAAGGCACATGGCCGCCCTCACATGGTATGGTAGCCAATCAGAGCGTGGGAACTCCATCCCTACTCTGATTGGCTCTAGTATACCATGTGACAGAGAATTGGGGGGAAAAAGGGATACCGGCACCTCATAAAGGGGGGTGTATCTCGGGGAGTAGGGGGTCCCCCGACCTGAAACCAATGCGGTTCAGCTCCAGAGACCCCCTGCACATCTACACTATAAATAAAAATGTATTTCAAATGTATTTATTTATAGTCATTCATTTATTTAGATTTATTTATTTATTTTTTGGCGGCTGTTGTGTGTGAGTTTTTTTTATTGTGGGTAGTGGGGGTGGGTGAAGGGGATATTAGCCCCAATGGTGATTGTTTAGGGCTTGCGGGGGGTAGCGGGAGGGCTTAACCCCTTCATGACCGTAGCGGTATTAACTGCTACGGTCGTGAAGGGGTTAAGTGCACCCGCAACCCCCCCGCAAGTCCTAAACTCACACCAAGGGCCAAATACCCCCCTCACCCACCCCCGCTACCCACAATAAAGCGGGCACGGTGAGTTAACCCCTTCATTGCCTTAGCGGCTATACGCTAAGGTAATGAAGCAGCATTTCTGTATTTTTAATAATATTGTGCAGGAGCAGGGGTCCCTGAGCATTAATTTCTGGCTCAGAGAACCCCCTGCTCACTGTACAATATTATTAAAATACAGAAATGCTGCTTCGTTACCATAGCACATAGCCGCTAAGGTAAGGAATGAGTTTTTATTTATATATGTTTTTTATTCACAGTGTAGATGTGCAGAGGGTCTCCGGAGCAGAACCGCTGTGGTTTTAGGTCCGGGGACCCCTGCTCCCCGAGATACAGGCTCCTTTATGAGGTGCCGGTATCCCTCTGCTTTGTTTACAGGCCGCGGTCACGTGATCAGGACCTTTAATGGCAGAGGGATACCGGCACCTCATAAAGGGGTCTGTATCTCGGGGAGCAGGGGCTCCCCCGACCTGAAACCAACGCGGTTCAGCTCCGGAGACCCCCTGCACATGTACACTAGGAATAAAAATGTATTTTAAATAATTTTGAATGTGCCGATGTTTGCGCAGGTAGAGCAGCGGTTCTCTCTCTGCTGCAAACACATCTCGCCCCCGCCGGCCTACAGTATCATTGATGTGCATATACAGTACTGTATGTGTACAGTACTATTTGTTAGGGGTTATAGGGGTTGTTGTTATACAGTATATATATATATGTATATATATACTGCATTACAATTCATGAATTTATGCCATCTGGCGGACACGCGAAGCATTGCAGCCTAGTAAATCCTGAACCATTATTAATTAACACATCAACCACGCGTCAGCCGGGCATGACCCCTGGCTGGGAAGGCAAAAGGAGCCCGGCATGCTCCGGGTGAAAAGTGTCACATTCCAGGAACATGCCAGGTACAAGCCAGTGATTAGTAAGAATAAAGTCTGCCGCAGCAGTATATATATATATATATATATATATATATATATATATATATATATATATATATATATATATATATATATATGGTTGCATAATGAAGCCACTGTACAAATGAATGGGTGAAGGGTGGGTTTCGGCCAGGGTGGCTTAACCCTTAATGACCTTTGCGGTTATTATCCGATAAGGTGATTAAGGGGTTAATTGATATCTGAATGTAATTGCAATGTATTGGCTATGTATTTTGTTGGCAACAGAGGACAAGGATTTTGCTGGCGACGGGGGCTTCTTATTGATGAGGTCAGTAGAACTTTATTTCTGTTATTATGCTAGTTAATGTGTTTAATAATGGGCAAATAATCTATTATCCATATCTGTTGGTCTGACCCGGGGCTCCCAGACATCCGCAGGCCTACCGTGGGGACACAATTGTGGCCCGCGGTGACCCGCGGAGACCACTTGGTGGGCCATGGTGCCTGGCGGGACCCACCAACAGGCCTCCAGACCCTGTATGAAACAAGTTGCTGGTAACCTGTAGGTCTGTGAGGTGACCCATCAGGCCCACCGGGGACTCACGTGGGCCTGGGGTATGAACCCTCTACTGCTGCGGCCGAGTTTAATCGAGCATTTGCCCGTTCTCGGCCGCAGCAGTTACCTGGCACGCGCCGGAGGGTGCCGGGCACGCGCCGAAGCAGCGGAGGAGAGGCCCGCCGATCACGGCTTCCCCCTCTCCTCTCCGGGTCCGCCGGGTCCCCCGGAACCCCCTGCCGCCGTCCCCCACATTGCGGGACACCAGGGCTCCCTCGGGGAGCCCTGGACGCGCGTTCAGGGGGCGCAGGCACCCGATGACGCGTGACCGCGCATCGGTGACACGCGGCACGCCGAGGGGATGCCACTTGCAAGCCGGGAAATCTCCCGGCTTGCGGAACTGGCCACACTTCAATAAAGTGTGTCGCCAGTGTATTTAAAAGAATAAATCATGTATTTATGGGGGGGCACAGGGGGTGGGTTATGTATTTAGTAAATAGAATGATGTTTTTTTGGGGCTGTGTATTGTTTTTATTGTGGGTACTGGGGGTGGGGGGAGGGGGTATTGGCCCCAAGGGTATGTGGGTAGGCCTCCCGGCTGGGTAGTGGGTAAGGGTGGTTAGGCCTCACGGGGTGGGGGGTTAGTGGGGGAGGGTATGTAGGCCTCACGAGTGGTGGGTGAGGATGGGTTAACCCCTTAATGACTGTAGCGGTTAATAACCGCTATGGTGATTAAGGGGTTAGGGGACATTACATTGGATGTTTTTATTCTTGTGTATGTTTTGCAGCATTGGAGGGGGCATGGGCAGGATGAAGATGAGAATGAAGACGGCCTTCATCGTGGGTGCCTGTAAAAGGTAAGCGTAATATATTTTTACTGTATTTATTGTAATTTATACGTATTTAAAATGTGCAAATGCATTATTATCCATATGTGGATAATTGTAATTTTGCCCATTACTGTACTGTATGTGTTAGGGGGCAGGGGGGGATGTGTGTTGTATATTGCTATGGCAATTTTCCCCAATAAACATGCTATTATGCCTTAACCCCTTCATTGCCTTGGCGGCTATCCGCTACAGCAGGCCTGCACAACTCTTAAAGTGAGGAGGGCCGAACTGCTCCAAGGAAAATAAAAATTGGGCCGCAAGGGTAAAATCATCATCATCATCATCATCATCATCATCATCATCATCATCATCATCATCATCATCATCATCATCATCATCATCATCATCATCATCATCATCATCATCATCATCATCATCATCATCTCTCCTCCTCCTCCTCCTCATCATCATCATCATCTCTCCTCCTCCTCCTCCTCCTGCTCCTCATCATCATCATCATCATCATCATCATCATCATCATCATCATCATCATCATCATCAGCATCATCATCATCATCATATCTCCCCCAGCACCCCTCATCATCATCCTCATATCTCCCCCAGCACCCTTCATCATCATCCTCATATCTCCCCCAGAGCCCTTCACCATCAACCTTTGCGATACTCCCCATCTCCCCATCTCTCATACCCCCATCTTTTCCCCTCACCCACACATATAATACTCCCCCTCCACATCAAACACACAATACCCCCCTGCACAGCTCACACATCACACCCCCCCCTGCACCTCACATTGCTCTCCCCCCTTGCACCTCACATCACTTTCCCCCATGCACCTCACATCACTCTCCCCCTTGCACCTCACATCACTCTCCCCCTTGCACCTCACATCACTCTCCCCCCTGCACCTCACATCACTCTCCCCCTTGCACCTCACATCACTCTCCCCCCTTGCACCTCATATCATTCTCCCCCCTTGCAACTCACATCACTCTCTCCCTTGCATCTCACATCACTCTCCCCCCTTGCACCTCAAATCAACCCACTTGCACCTCAAATCACCCCCATGCACCTCAAATCACCCCCCATGCACCTCAAATCACCCACCCTTGTACCTCAAATCACCCCCATAACCTCAAATCACCCCCATGCACCTCCAATGACCCCCCCCCTTGTACCTCAAATCACCCCCCATGCACCTCAAATCACCCCCCCCTTGCACCTCCAATGACCCCCCGCACCTCCAATCACCCCCATGCACCTCCCATCACCCATCACCCTCCCCCCTGCACCTCACATCACCCATCACCCTCTCTCCCCTGCACCTCCCATCACCCATCACCCTCCCCCCTGCACCTCACATCACCCATCACCCTCACCCCCCCTGCACCTCACATCACCCATTACCCTCTCCCCCCCTGAACCTCACATCACCCATTACCCTTGTGATGGATTGGATAAAATGCCTATTTCTTCATCTGTAATGTGTACCTTGCTATGATTCCTTACTCAAAATGGCTACCGCAGCTCCCCCTCCCATCAACTATGAAATCAAGATGGCACCCAACCCAGGAATTTCACCAAAATGCTGACGTGTCCAAAAACTACAATAACAAGACCATAAAACTACAATAACAAGACCATACAAGGAAAAGACCTAACAAGAACCAATGAGACACTGACATGTTCATTAGCACACAACCTTTAGACCTGAGACAGCTCCTTTTGCATACAATCCCCCCCCTGCAGCCTCTATATAGAAACGCAGGCTGTAGCAATAAAGACAGACATTATCATTCTGAACTCTGTGTCAGTGTGATTTTTCTCAGTGCACGCACCACCTACGTAGGAAACCAATCTGGACGGGGACAGATACTCTGCAGACGTTTTGTCTGATCCAAGTCACCCTCTCCCCCCCTGCACCTCACATCACCCACAGGGCCGCCAACAGAAATCATGGGGCCCGGGACAAATGAAAGGAGCAGGCCCCCCTCTCCCCCCAGAACCCATAGCGCACCTACCACAAAAAAATATCTTTTAGCGCGCAACTTTTACTTAACTGTTTTCTTATTGTGATATAGAAAAAAACATTACATCTCCCCCTCCTCATACCTCACCTCTCCCCTCCTCATATCTCCCCCCTCCCTCTCCCTTCTCCCCCCTCTTTCTCCCTTCTCCCCCTTCTCCCCCCTCTCTCTCCCTTCTGCCCCCCTTCTCCTCCCCTCTCTCTCCCATCTGCCCCCCTTCTCCCCCCCTCTCTCTCCCTTCTGCCCCCCCTTCTCCCCCCCCTCTCTCTCCCTTCTTCCCCCCTTCCCCCCCTCTCTCTCCATTCTGCCCCCTCTCTCCCTTCTGCCCCCCTCTCCCTTCTGTCCCCCTCTCTCCCTTCTCCCCCCCTCTCTCCCTTCTCCCCCCCTCTCTCCCTTCTCCCCCTTCTGCTTCCTCTCTCCCTTCTGCCTCCTCTTTCCCCCCTCTCCCTCTCCCCCTTCTCCCCCCACCCCTTCTCCCCCCACCCCTTCTCCCCCCACCCCTTGTCCCCCCACCCCTTCTCCCACACCACTCTATTTGCCACACCCCACAGCAGCCCGTTTGCCCCCCCACCAGCAGCCCATTTCACACCCCCACCCCTGCAGCAGCTCGTTTTTTACACCCACCCCCCACCCCTGCCGCAGCCCATTTTTTACACCCACCCCCCACCCCTGCAGCAGCCCATTTTTTATAACCACCACCTCCCACCCATGCAGCAGCCTGTTTTTTACACCCCCCCACCCATGCAGCAGCCGTTTTTCACTCCCACCCCCCCTGCAGCAGCCCATTTTTCACTCCCCCCCCCCCTGCAGCAGCCCGTTTTTAACTCCCACCCAGCCCCCCCTGCAGCAGCCCATTTTTCACTCCCGCCCCCCCCCCTGCAGCAGCCCGTTTTTCACTCCCCCCCCTTCAGCAGCCTGTTACACACACACACATACACACACAAACACACACACGGTACTAAGCCCCACCCCCGGCATGCTCTGACCTGCAACCAATCCCTTCTACTCTAATGCCCCGCGCCCCGCACCCCGGCATCCAGCTATTGAAAAAAAAAATACTCAAGGCCGCCGCATCCTCCTCATTCTGCTGCCCCCGTGCACTGCTGCCGACTCGCACACCGCAAAACCTGGGAAGGGAGGGGGGGTCACTGCGAAAGTTTTTTTAAAACTTTTTTTAACTTTTTTTTTTTTAAATTTATTTAATTAACTGGCACCCGGTTGGAGTCATCGCGGGCCGCACAGAGAGGCCAGGTGGGCCGCATGCGGCCCGTGGGCCGACTGTTGTGCAGGCCTGCGCTAAGGTAATGCAGCTGCATTAATGTAAATTTTAATAATATTGTGCGGGAGCAGGGGGTCCTCTGAGCTGAACTGCATTGATTTCTGCCTCAGAGACCCCCTGCTTCCCGAGTTACAGGCCCTGGTTTGGGGCATCAGTGCCAGTGTCGCCGCCATCTTGGAGAGTATCGGATAGTCGGGGTACGTAGCCAGATTCAGGATAGGAGAATGTCGAATCATTGGAGTACTTAGCCAAGGTCAGGACAGGAGACTGGAGAATCGTCGTACAAGCCGGATCAGGAGTAGAGCGAAGCAGAGTCCAAGGAGCTAGCAGGGTTCAGGCAACAAGAGGTCAATCCGCAGGCAAGGCTTCAGGAACAAGGATGTGGCAAGGCACGGCGTCACAATGACTATTCTCCGCAAAGAAAGGTAGCAGACTGAGGGTATAAATAGGAGGAGCCTCCAATAGCCAGCCAGGGCAGAACCAGGAAGTGAGA
This sequence comes from Ascaphus truei, assembly GCF_040206685.1. Lineage (NCBI taxonomy): Eukaryota > Metazoa > Chordata > Amphibia > Anura > Ascaphidae > Ascaphus > Ascaphus truei. The sequence continues at coordinate 168,505,456 of NC_134485.1, read as the reverse complement.
GTCGATTGGCTGCTGGTGCACACAGGTGTGCCCTATGATGCAGCCTAATCAGGGTTGAGAGTGGAACTGCTTGCGTGCTATCCCACATGCGTCACGGAGGCCAGGGGCGGAGTTTAGAGCGTGCATCACTCCCACGCCAATTCCTGAGATGAGAGGGGGCGGGAACAGTCGTGCTCCAACCCGCGCACGTCACGGAGGTCAGGGGGCGGGGCATGACTCGCGCATCAGCAGGGAGGCTGGACGAACATCCACGTCGTGAGACAGCGATGGGGCGGGGTCTGAATCCGCGGGCGGTTGAACAGAGTGCGCAAGGTCCGCGCGCGTATTGGGATCATGAAATTGCGCATCCTGGGTATCCATCACGGAAGGCTTGTTGGGGTGAGGAGGCGGTCTGCGACCACCAGGATGGCGATTCCTCACAATACCTTTGCCACTAGACGAACATGGCAGCCTCCTTCCATCTCCCCCATATTCAGAGTCCTTCCAGGAATGATTACCCGAGGTCACCCCAGTTCTGGCCACACAAGGGTATGTGTAGCTCCTATGTCTCTCAGTACTTGGGTGAGTTTCTGACCCACTAGGACTGGCTGCAAGTGGGCACTTCTTTCTCTTGCGACCCAGATACCACACAGGCACCTAGGCGCACTCCTGACCCCTTCCATTCTGGGTAGTTGTTGCTGAGATGCCACGTTTGTTTGCAGCCAAAACACCGAGGGGTATCCCCCTGTCCCAGTGTGCCAAATGCCACCCCAACAGAAGCCTCAGTAGGTGAAACAAGAGGAGGTTGTGGGATTTGCTTGGGTTTACCCCACTCCCATCTTGTGACCCCCTTGCTAACCGCAGGATTCCTGTTAGCCACATAGGAATCTGCAAGCTTGCTAGCTTCTGTGGATGACTTAGGATCGCAATCCTTAACCCATTTTCTCACTTCAGGTGGGCACAGGGTTAAAAATTGCTCATGAACTGTGAGATCCAATAACCCCTCAAAGCTTAAAATTTCCAGCCCCCCAACCCACTGCTTGCACAAAGATGTCGGAGGCCCCGCCAGCGCAAAATAGCCACCGATACCACCAGGCAGAAGGGCTCTGAACTTTTGCCTGTAGATTTCAGGGTTGTTGTGAAATGGTGCCGCAATGCAGCATTGATGACCTCATAATCTTTGTCAAGGTGTTCAGGAAGATTAGTAAAGAAATTCATGGCTCTGTCATTCAATTTGGGTGTAAGATATGTTGCCCACTGATCAAGTGTCAATTGATACCACCTGTAGGTTTTTTCAAAACCGCGCAGGAAAGTGTCCAGATCTCCATCTTCCAACAGACTTGGGAAATGCTCCATACAGGGTTTGGAAGGGCTGGAATCCCTGCTGCTTGGTTCTGGCGATGCCCTCTGTAGTTTGGCAGGTTCCACCTGGTGCCTTAGGTCCACAGCATATCTTTCCCTTGCATCTTCGCATCCTGCAGCATATCTCACTGCATCATGCTCTGCAGCTGCTTTGTGTTCTGAAGTAGTCTTTCTCTTTCAGACTCACATTCCTGGAACTGGGTGATGCATTGCAACCACATTGTGTTGTGTTTTGGTCCAGGTACTTGAGAGTAGTTTTCAAGTACACATCCATGGCACTGGCCGACTGAGAACTGCTGGAATCTTCAGAATATGATTTTCCTGGGTTCCTTGACTTGTGGGTAATTTCCAGGGCTTAGCCACACTCAGTTCCACTGCTGTGGTCATTCTAGCCCAGTGTAGCATTTTGCTCTGTCATTTTCCATATTAACAGAGTTGATCCAAGGAGGATCAGAAAGATTCCCTCTATTATTAGCACTCAATGCTGGGTATAAGTAGGCAGACTATAGTGGTCCAACAGATAATTACTGTTATTAGATTTATTGACCTATTAAATACCGGGAAGATCAAAACACAAAAAAGTTACTTTTTTGAGAGTAGAGTAGATTAGAGAGCAGCGGATCATTGGAGTACTTTGCCAAGGTCAGGGTTGTAGAGAGCCGGAAGGTTGTACGTAGCTAGGTCAGAATTGGAGAGATGAGGAGTCCAGTGAACTAAGCAGGGTCAGGCAGCAGGGAGATCAGGAACAAGGCAGGCAAGGCACAAGGCAGGAACAGAAACCGAATGCAGCAAGCCACGGCATCACACCAGGTTATGCTCAGCGATGATAGTCTGGGCTGAGTAGGTATTTAAGGGGCTTCCCTCCAATGGGAAGTGGGTCGGAACCAGAGAGGACGTGCTGATAGGCTGCTGGGTCACGCACATGCGCCCTATTGTGCAGCCTGATTATGTCTATGGGCGGAGCTGCATCCCGCATGCGTCACCGTCAGGGGGTGGCGATCCGATTGTGCGCCACTCACGCACCGCACATGCCCATTATCCAAACGGGAATGAAGCCTGGAGGCGGGTCCAGGGGAAGTCTGTCTTCCGCAAGTCACTGACGTCCAGGAATGGCGCCTCGATCGCGTGACACTCGCGCACCGTGCATGTCCATCTTTGGAGCGAGGGCAGAGACTGGGAATGGATCTTGGAGGGTAGACTGATCCTGCGTTGCGTGCATGCAGTGGAACCATTGTGGGAACGCAATACTTGAGTGCCAGATGTAGAAGGCTGAATAGGTGCATTTCGGCCATCAGGATGGCGAATCCTCACAGTAACCCCCCCCCCCCCTCTAGGAGCGACCTCTGGGCAACTCCAGGACGGTTTGTCTGGAAATTTGAGTTGGAAAAAACGAACCAACCTGTGGCGTGAACCCGATGGCTCGGGATCCATGACTTTTCTTTCGGGCCAAAACATTTCCAGTGGACGAGATAAAGTAAGGATCCTCTAGAGAATGTGGAGTCCAGAATGGATTGTATCTCGTACTCGGGTTGGCCTTCCACCATATGAGAAGGAGTAGGAGAGACTGGAACCGAATGTGCATTTTGAACAACAGCTTTAAGCAGGGACACGTGAAAGACGTACGGGATCCTCATAGAAGAAGGCAAGGAGAGCCGATATGCGACCGGATTGATCTTTTCTGCGACAGGGAAGGGACCAAGAAATCTGGGTGTGAATATCATAGAAGGGACCTTCAGCCTGATGTTTCTAGATGACAGCCAGACCCTGTCGCCAATCTTGAAATCCTGCGCTGGCCTGCGATGACGATCTGCCTGGGTCTTCTGCCTATTGGTGGCTGCCCTGATGTTCACCTGAACCCTTTTCTGGAGATTTTGCAGTTCTTTAATCCTGTCATCTGCTGCTGAGACCCCAGATGAGGGAGAGGAGAGAGGAAAAGTAGATGGGTGGAACCCATAGTTCACAAAAAACGGGGATTCCAGATTAGATCCACTTTGTGCGTTGTTAATGGGCGATCTCTGCCCAGGGCAAAGGTTCGGACCAATCATCCTGTGAATCGGACACAAAACATTGTACAGTATGTATTGTTCCACGGACTGGTTGGTCCTCTCAGTCTGACCATTAGTTTCTGGGTGATATCAAGAGGAAAAGTGAAGGCGATGCCAAATTGCGAACAAAAAGAACGCCAGAAGCGTGACACAAATTGAGAACATCTATCTGATACAATGACCATTGGCATTCCGTGAAGGCGAAAAATCTCCCTGATAAATATATCAGCCAGTTTGGAGGAATTGGGAAGACCTTTGAGAGGTATAAAGTGAGATTGTTTTGAGAATCGATCCACCACCATGAGGATCGTGTTCTTGCCCCTGGATGTGGGTAGATCTACAATGAAATCCATGGATAAATGTATCCATGGTCGATCGGGGACAGGTAGGGGCTGAAGAAGTCCTGAAGGAAGATTCCTAGGAGTTTTTGTCCTGGCACAAGTTGGGCACGCGGCTACAAAGTTCTTGACATACTTCTGAATCTCAGGCCACCAGAATGTTTGAGAGATAAGGTCCAAAGTTCTCCTGTTCCCAGGGTGACCTACTGATCTGGAGGAGTGACTCCATTGGATAACTTTTTTGCGGTGCAGAGGAGAAGTATAGAGGCGACCCTCAGGTACTGCAAGACCGGCAGGGATGTTATCCTGTTGCAGTTCGATATTTTTTTAGAGTGTTGAAGGTTGTAGCAGTAAGAATACATTTGGGAGGAAGAATGGGTTTTTGTTGGTCCTTAGTTTTGTCATCGAGAGAATTGGCGAGAAAGAGCGTCTGTTTTGATATTTTTGGTTCCTGGCAGATAAGAGATTATAAAATTGAATTTTGAGAAGAAAAGTGACCATCTGGCTTGACGGGCACCCAGTCGACGAGCTCTTTCGATGTATAACAATTTTTTGTGGTCAGTCAGTATCGTTATGGGATCCTCTGTACCTTCCAGGAGGTGTCTCCATTCTTCGAGTGCTAATTTTATGGCCAGGAGCTCCTAATTCCCAATATCATAATTGCATTCAGCGGAAGTATTTTTTTTTGGAAAAAAATGTGGAGGGGTGTAGTCTGGACTGAGGAGACTTCCTTTGTGAAAGAACCGCACCCACACCGATATCGGAAGCATCAACTTCGAGAGTAAATGGAAGCTTGGGACCAGGATGAATAAGAATGGTTGCGGACATGAACGCTTCTTTAAGACGAGAGAAGGACTGAATAGCCGTGGGAGGCCAGGATGTGGGATCTGCTCCTTTCTTAGTCAATGTCGTAAGAGGAGCCACCAGGGATGAAAAGTTCTGAATGAATTTGCGATAGTAATTGGAGAATCCTAGAAAACGTTGAATGGCTTTGAGAGTGGTTGGTTGAGGCCAGTCCAGTATGGCTTTAACTTTAGCAGGATCCATGGTCAGGCCAGTGTTGGATATTATATATCCTAGAAAAATGGTGCATGCTTGATGAAATTGGCATTTTTCGAGTTTGGCAAAGAGTCGATTCTCCCGTAAACGAAAGAGAACTTGTTTGACGTTGGACACATGTTCCTGCTTGGATTTAGAAAAAATCAGAATGTCATCCAAGTAGATAATCACGAAAAAGTTGAGAAGGTCCCTGAAGATTTTGTTGACAAAATCTTCAAACACGGTTGGGGCATTGCACAGACCAAATGGCATGACCAAGTACTCATAATGTCCATCTCTGGTATTAAATGCCGTTTTCCACTCATCACCTTGACAGATACGGATGAGATTGTAGGCCCCACGTAATGCTAATTTGGAGAAAATGTTAGCGTCTTGTAGGCGATCGAAGAGCTCTGATATAAGGGGAAGAGGGTAACGATTTTTGATGGTGATTTTATTGAGGCCCCGATAGTCAATACAAGGTCGTAACGACCCGTCCTTCTTTACGAAGAAGAATCCGGCACCGGCTGGAAAGGTGGAGTTACGGATGAATCCACTCTGAAGATTTTCGGAAATATATTCCCTCATGGCCTTGGTCTCAGGCATGGATAGTGGGTATGAGGCCTTCTGAGCGGAAACGTACCAGGAAGTAACTCAATAGGGCAGTCGAAAGGGCGATGTAGAGGTAACACTTCAGATTTGACTTTATCAAAGACGTCGCTGAACTCGGCATACTCCTCAGGCAACAGTACCCTTCCTTTCTCCTCAGACGTGGTGGTGGCACAGATTCTCCTGGATTCCACAATGCAGTGTTTGGTACAGAAGGGACCCCAAAGGATAGGATCCTTGTTCAGCCAATCCACCCGAGAGTTATGAATCTGTAGCCAAGGAAGACCAAGAATGATTCCTATGGATGGTGTATGTATCACATTGAAATGGATCTTCTCCAGGTGATCATCTCCCGTCTTAAGGTGAAGAACCTCGGTCTCCAATGAGATGAAGGCTAGTTGGAGTGGTCTTCCATCAATGGTCTCAAGGCCTATGGGATTCTTCTTACGTCTGAGGGGAATGTGATGACATTCAGCGAAACCTTGGTCTATAAAATTGCCTCCGGAACCTGAAACAAGAAAGGTAAGAGTAGACACAAGGAAGCCGCTACCAGAAAGAGTGATGGGAAGAAGGATTCTAGAAAGGTTATCAGTAGAGATAGGGGAAAGAGAAAGAGTTTCCAATGAAATTCCCCTGGTTCTCATGGGAACTTCGTGTTTTCGACTTATTGGGACAATAATAAGCAAGATGTCCGGGCGTACCACAATAGAGACATAGGCCAGAGTTTTTGCGACGTTGCTTCTCAGATTTAGAGAGACTAGAACCTCCTAGTTGCATGAGTTCGGAAGTGTCCATTAGAGGTAATTCCATTGGACTCACCTGATCGGGGTGGATCCTTGAAGTGAGGATCCTGTGATGCGCTCTCTCTGACCTCCTCTCTTGGATACGGTGATCCACCTTGATGCAAATGGCGATAAGTTTTTCCAGATCAGTCGGGCGATCGTGAGTTGCCAATTCGTCTTTCAGGGTTTTAGAGAGGCCCCGCCAGAAAGCAGCTGATAAGGATTCATTATTCTAATCTGTCTCTGCGGCAATGGTCCTAAATTCGAGTGCATATTTTGCAACTGGACGGTTACCTTGGGAAATATAAAACAAAGTAGAAGCAGCAGATACCTTGCGGCTGTGCGTATCTAACACCCTATGAAAACTCCCTGGTAAATGCTCCAATGTCTTGTGTGAGATCAGACCTCCGTTCCCAGATGGGAGAAGCCAAGGCAAGTGCATTGTCTGTAAGAAGAGAAATGATGTACGCCACCTTGACACGTGAAGAAGTGAAGTGGGAAGAATTAATTTCAAACTGGATAAAGCATTGATTTAGGAATCCTCAGCACTCATGGGGATCCCCTCCATAGCAGTTGGGTGTAGGTAGACAGGGTTCGTGAGGAGGAGGTGAGGTCGTCATGACAGCGGACACTACTCCAGTTGTGACAGAAGTAGGGACAGGCCGAGACTCATGTATAGAGTTAGTTAGGGATCTGAAACTCTCCTGAAGAGTTTGCATATGATGATAATTAGCCTCTAATTTTTCCTCAATATAGGACAGGACGTTGGCATGCGTGCTCAGGACTCTTCCTACCTCAGTGGGTCGAAGTTTGTGTGACTGAGCATACTGTAATGCGTAGCTCACCACAAACGAAGCGTGACCGCGGTGCTGAGGTAGGGAATTGAGAAACGTCAACCCACAGCAACACGGCGCGCCTAGGATGTAGATTCGTCTTGCAAGCTGGGTCAGGAGTACGGAAGGTAGAGTAAGGGAAAGGGCAGTGAGACCAGCGCTATTGCAAAAAATTACAAAAATTAGTGTCAATTAAACAGCTAATAAATATAAATACACTTCAAAAATATAGAAGCAAAGGCTGCCAGGAAAAATGGGTGACACAAACCAAAAAATACACAATTAATAAAGATAAACCGGCGCCAAAATACAATAGAAATCTGACCAAATATAGTCCAATTCAAAGGGTTGAGATGAGTTCCATGGAAGTGTCCTCTGTAATCTCAGACAAACACACATATAAGACCACAACATAAAAGAGAAGAAAAAAAGAGAAAAAAGATCATACAGTAGTGCAACTAAATACAAACAACAATTCACTGATTTAGTATACAAATAAAGACAGCAGTTTAATATATTATTAAAATTTAAACATAAAGAAGTAGGGACAGGCCGAGACTCATGTATAGAGTTAGTTAGGGATCTGAAACTCTCCTGAAGAGTTTGCATATGATGATCATTAGCCTCTAATTTCTCCTCAATATTGGACAGGACGTTGGCATGCGTGCTCAGGACTCTTCCTACCTCAGTGGGTCGAAGTTTGTGTGACTGAACATACTGTAATGCGTAGCTCACCACAAACGAAGCGTGACCGCGGTGCTGAGGTAGGGAATTGAGAAACGTCAACCCACAGCAACACGGCGCGCCTAGGATGTAGATTCGTCTTGCAAGCTGGGTCAGGAGTACGGAAGGTAGAGTAGTTATTATACTTGCCAGGTCTGGATTGGAGAGTAGAGGATCGTTGGGGTACTTTGCCAAGGTCAGGGTTGTAGAGAGCAGGATGGTCGTACGTAGCCAGGTCAGAATTGGAGAGATGCGGAGTCCAGTGAACTAAGCAGGGTCAGGCAGCAGGGAGATCAGGAACAAGGCAGGCAAGGCATGGTGTCACACCAGGTTATGCATAGGATGATAGTCTAGGCTTAGCGGGTATTTAAGGGGCTTACCTCCAATGGGAAGTGAGGCAGAACCAGAGAGGATGTGCTGATAGGCTGCTGGATCATTCAGGTGCGCCCTATTGTGCAGCCTGATTATGTCTATGGGCGGAGCTACATCCCGCGCGCATCACCGACGTCAGGGGGTGGTGATCCGATCGAGCGTCACTCATGCACGGCGCATGCCCGTCATCCGAATGAGAATGAAGCCTGGAGGCGGGTTCAAGGGAAGTCCGTCTTCTGTGTGTCACTGACGTCAAGGGATGGCGACTCGATCGCGCGCCACTTGCGCACCGCGCAAGTCTGTCTCTGTAGCGGGGGTGGAGACTGGGAATGGATCTGGGAGGGTAGACAGTGGAACCGCCGCGGGAACGCAATGCTTGAGTGCCAGATGTAGAAGGCTGAATAGGTGCGTTTCGGCCATTAGGATAGCGAGTCCTCCCAACAGTACCCCTCCCCCCGCCCACCTCTAGGAGCGACCTTCGGGCGACTCCAGGACGATTTGTCCGGAAATTTGAGATGAAAAAAACGAACCAATCTGTTGGTGTGAACCCGATGGCTTGGGATCCATGACCTTTCTTCCGGGCCAAAACCTTTCCAGTGGGCTAGATAAAGTAAGGATCCTCTAGATAACTTACTTTGTAATTATTTAGGAATGTTGAGGGTTCTTTGAGACTGACAGAATTGTATCTGGTAAGCATTATGACATTCTAAGTCCTACCTGTTTCACTTTTAGTGGACTATCTATGATAGGCACACCAGTACTGTAACGCTGATGCTCACCACAATCAAGGCGGGACCCCTGTACTGAGGTTGGAAAGTGTAAATGCCACCCACAGCAACGAGGGCACGTCTGGAGAGTTGATAGTCAGGTTGACCGGGTCAGTATTGGAGATGGGAAAACAGTCCTGATACTTGCCGAGGTCGTAGGTCGGAGCCGGTAGAATAGTCGATGTCCAGGTGCCGTGGTCAGGGGTTGAAGAGATGCGGAAGGTCAGAGGTAAGTTTCATTTTTCAGGTTACGACAGATCCAATGTGATCATTCTTCCTGTAATTATACAGGTTAATAAGAATTTTAACCCAGGGAGTGTTAGGACCTGTTACGGTCATGCCTTGAAAGTGGCTGCAGGCTTAAGACACTTTGGCCAAAGGGTTAAACTAAATGACCCTTTTTTCAAGAGAATATATATGTATTGCACTGTGTATTTTTGTCCCATTGGAAGTAGCTTTGGGCATCTTTGTTTTTTTTGTTGTATACAGCTGCGCCAGCCTTTATTCTGAAGCCTCACAAGGCATACCGCTCTGAATACCGGGTCATGACGAGCTATGTTTTCCAACCGTATTGCAATTGACTCGGGTTTCTAACAGTTTTCTATAGGGCGCAGAATCCATCTATCGGGCGCAGAAAATTGCATTTTAGAGTTGTCTGCAATATCGTCTAGAAACTCAAGTTGGGCGATCGCGAGATGTTCTTAAAAGTCTAATAGCAAATCAACCTACACAGTACAGCTGTACAGTTCTGCAAGTCTGTGTGTGTACAGTACTGTAATTTTAATTTGAAGATTTATATTTGAAGCAGAGATTAACGTGACGAGTTCATACTGTAGACAGTAGTCTGAGGCACCTTAGCCATACACATAAAAAATATGAGGACACATACTGTACTGAATACAGGATACTAAAGGGAAAAGAAGTACAGTATTACAAAAATATAACGTTGCGTCTTCTTCCGAATATAAAATATTTTTTCCGTTCATGCGGATTGGAACCTTGTTGAAACGCATACTGTATGCGTGTCATCACATTTCTATATGTATTAATTAATACTTTTTGCTAGGCTTGAAATTATTTTCATACTGTTTTGGTTTTATGCGCATGCGTGCATGTCTCATTGAAATCTTGTTGAAACGCATATGCGTGTTATCACATTTATGCGCATGCGTGTATGACTTCTCATTCAATTTGAATTTAAATTCTGAAAAAAAACTTTTTTTTCGTTTCTCGACATGGGCTTGCATAATAATTCTGGCAATTCTGAGATTCAATCGCTACTGTAGCTTTTTAATTCTACACTAGTCATGTATGAGGTGGGTGGCATACTGTGACTCTTATAAGAAACCCCCAAAATAAAATGTTATAATCTTTTATTCTATATGTATGTATTTATTCTACAGTATATGTACAGTATTATATACTGTATGTATTGTTTAATACTGTTTTAATTTAATGCGCATGCATGTATGACTTCTCATACAATTTGAATTTCAAGTCTGAAAAAAAAATCCCTTTTTTCATTTCTCGACATGGGTTTGCATAACAATTTTTGATATTCTGAGAATCAATCACTACTGTAGCTTTTTAATTCTACACTAGTAGTGGCATACTGTGATTTTTATTTGGGGGTGTGGGGTCCAAAACATTATGATAACCTGTTCAAAATATTTCTTTGAACAAATAATCCAGCATACAGCTCTCTCCCCCTTATCGACACCTCCCTCAATCTATTCATTTGTAATGGGTGGTTTTGTGGCTTAGTTTTATAGTTTAATCTTCCCAAGCGTGTTATCACATTTATGCGAATGCGTGTATAGCCTCCCCCCCGAGCCATTCTTTAAAGTCTTTGAGGTTTTATTTACAGTAATTGTGTCGCTGAGTCTTCTTGAGGCTGACGGCCTCTTTGAGGCTTTGTTCACAGTAACGCATGCGCACATGTGATAATCCCTTCTCAAATGACTCCTCTACGCACATACTGTACCAAAAGAATTTCAAGTTTAAGGGCCGATGGTAACTAGCACTTTCAACCCATCCCCCCCGCCACCACGTCACACACAAAGCCTTACAAACAAACCAACGTGAATAGAAATGTTTATCCACACCTTCCCCAAATTAATCTGTTAATCTGATAAACCCTTCTTGGCACGTAGCCACCCCCACCCACTTCACACAAAACCCAAAGGACTGATTTCACTTCAGCATCACTTCACACACAAAGCCTTCCTTTCAAACAAACCAACGTGAATATAAATGCTTATCCACACCTCCCCCCCACCCCCCCCCCACCCCCCAGACAGAGCCATTCATGTAAAACTTTTGAGGCTTTGTTGAGCTGTGTTGTCTCCCCCGTTCGCACACACACATGTGCATGCGCGATAACAGACATTCATTTTTGGGGATGGGGGTGGGAGCAAGGTATTAGTTTACCCGCTGGCCATAAGATTTCTCTGAACCACTAATTAAAAAAAAAAAAGACATCCATTTTTAATGACTGATTTAAATAAACCATAATCTGAATCATGTTTTTGATAAGTTAATAATTTTTGCCATTCTTTCTTTTTCTTTGGGGATGGGGGTGTTTCAATGATTTTTGTGAATTTAAAGAACAATTTTTTTTATTTTATCTGGATAATCATGGAAGAATGAAAAATAAATATAATCATGAATAATACAAATGTACAGTCTTTATCTTCTTCGTCATGGCCGCATTGCATTCTGTAGTTCATTGAGAGACGGGGGAGAGTTGTGTAAATTATGACTGTTGCTACACTATATACACAGATCACTAATTTTACACATGATACCCCCCCTCCCCCCACCCTTCATTTTTTAGTGCAGCAGCTCTGAAAAGAAAAGAAAAAATGAGTGCAGTAAAGTGCATTTAATGGCATTGCGTACAGTATCACTACTGCATATTGGACTATGCAGTTACTACTGTCAAACTACACTGTACAGTGCACAGAAATTGTATAACTACAGTATACTGTACAGTATATACTGGAACTCTATACTACATGATAACTACTGTATAACTACTTTATATCAAGATTTGTAGTGCAGCAGCTCTGAAAAGAAAAGAAAAAATGAGTGCAGGAAAGTGCATATAAACCAATCTGTGCCATACTTACCTGTATCATACTTGATTTACCTGTACTTACCATACTACAGTACTGTACTGTACCTTACTACTCTCCTGATGCCTGCCCATTATGCTGCATCACAATAGGTAACATGGTCGCAATATCATCTAAATGTTTGTTACATCTTTCTACGATGAGTATATTGTTCCAAAAACTCATTACGCCATCCACTAATTCATCCTTTTTTGACGGTTTAACCACTTTTCTGATATGATCCTTGAGCTGATGCCATACCATTTCGATATTTAAAAAAACCAGAGACAGAAAATGAAACAAAGACAGAGCCCAGTGCTACATCCATTGACACAAATACACGGTACAGTGCATATATATATATCGATCGATATCTATTCAATAAAATGGTCTTTTAGTTTAACTCTTTGGCCAAAGTGTCGTAAGCCCTTGAGCCCCTCCAAGGCAGACCACGTCTCAAGGGTCCTAACACTAACATACATTCTTAATAACCTGTACATTACCAGGAAGAATGATTTATAATAAATCTGTCAAAATTTGTTGCATAGTTCTAAGTCTGATTGAAGCTCTTATTAACCTGTACAATATCAGGAAAAGCACTCTGTATTAGATTTGTCGCAATCAAACTGCATGCAAGTACCCATGAGTGTGGAAGGTGAAATGGAGTGAGCTTTAACCATTTAAAAGTGGGAGGGGGTGAGCTAAAAACCGGACAAGGAGGAGCCACCCTCCAAATCAGCTAGGAACAGCTGAACAGAATTGCAAAACATACAGAACCCCTATAAGCTCAAATTGAACCCCCAAAATAACCACAACATATATATATGCGTATAAGTGTCAAATAAGAGTGCTACTGAGCATGGCAATATACAGTGGCGACCAACTTTATTCTTACTTGGATAGCTTCGCGAATTTCAGAATATCCCGGTGATGTGCGGTTTTGTGTCGTTTTCTCCCGGGGTGTATTGCGTTATTTTCGCGGCTGTGATTTAAGCATTTTATTCCCGCTGGCTGCAATACTGCAATGCCGTGTAAAAACGCATGGGGGCGTTTGCGAGCTGTTGTCTTTGAAGCCGAGAAATTCATGAATTGTAATGCATTATATATTGTATATATACAGTATATACTGTATAACAACAACCCCTATAACCCCTAACATACACATACAGTACTGTATATGCACATCAATGATACTATAGGCCGTCCCCTGGCGAGATGTGTTTGCAGCAGAGAGAGAATCTAAATAAATAAATAAATACATGAATATAAATAAATACATTTAAAATACATTTTTATTCATAGTGTAGTTGTGCAGGGATTCTCCGGAGCTGAACCGCGTTGGTTTCAAGTCCGGGGACCCCCTGCTTCCCGAGATAAAGCCCCCTTTATGAGGTGCCGGTATCCCTCTGCATTTAAAGGTCCCGATCACGTGACCGCGGCATGTAAACCAAGCAGAGGGATACCGGCACCCCCTAAAGGGGCCTGTATCTCGGGGAGCAGGGGTCCCCGGACCTAAAACCAAAGCGGTTCAGCTCCGGAAACCCCCTGCACATCTACACTATGAATAAAAATTTATTTTAAATGTATTTATTTCTATTCATGTATTTATTTATTTAGATTTATTTATTAATTGTGCTGCTGCTGTGTGTGAATTTTTTTTATTGTGGGTAGCGGGGGTGGGTGAAGGGGGTATTAGCCCCAACGGTGGTTGTTTAGGGCTTGCGGGGGGATAGCGGGTGCACTTAACCCCTTCACGACCGTAGCGGTATTAACTGCTACGGTCGTGAAGGGGTTAAGTGCACCCGCAACCCCCCCCCCCCCCGCAAGTCCTGAATTCACACCAAGGGCCAAATACCCCCTTCACCCACCCCTGCTACCCACACTAAAAAAAATTCACGCACCGCAGCCCCACAATTCATAAATAAATCTAAATAAATAAATAAATACATGAATATAAATAAATATATATACTGCACCGACACACTTTATTCGAGCAAATACCCAGTATGTACCTGGCAGATACCTGGAATGCGCCGCTCCTCACCTCTGACAAGCCCCGTTGCGTTTGCCTTCCCAGCCTGGGTTCATGCCTGGCTGACGGGCGGCTGATCTGTTAAATAATAATGATTAGGATTTAATAGGCTGCAATGCTTCGCGTGTCTACCAGATGGCATAAATTCATGAATTGTAATGCAGTATATATATATATACTGTGCAGTATTGCAGCCAGCGGGAATAAAATGCTTCAATCCCTGCTTGGAAAATACCTCAATGCACTCGGGCAGAAAACAGTCACAAACCTCAATACACCCGGGTATACCCGAATTCGTGGGACTAGCCGAGCTCGAATAAAGTGTGTCGCCAGTGTATACAGTATATACACACACATGATGAACCAATATACAAATAAATGTAGAAGGGTTATCAAAACCATACTGTACTACAAATAACACTTCTCCATACAGACACACTACATTACAATGAATTTCCTTTAATAAACCTAACTGATCTTACAATCTAAATCATCAAATGCCAATGAAAAAACTCACATTCCAATCAATACATTGCATTTACATTGTATTTATGATGCATAAATTCTATGCACCATATACATTCTGCAAATGAATGTGAACAATATCAATGCAAGCTAAATACAAATACTGTACTCCAAACAAGTAAACTATTTTAACCAATCAAGTAAACAAACATCAATATATAAGTACCAACCAGAAAACAAAATTTAAAACCAAAGCTAACCTTTACAATACCAAGGATTACATCTATCTAATTGTAAAAAAATATTATACTGTACACACATTGAAGCATTGCAATAAACAACATACAGTACAGTACATCCCCTTTTTCTCCCTGCCTTGAGTGTAATCTGTTTAAAGCCCCCTCCCCCTATTGTGTCTGTTAAATGTCCCTGCCTGTGTTGCTGTGAGTGCAGTTTATGTAAATGTGGGGAGGAGGAGTGGGTTATAACCCCACCTCCTTGACTATGATCTGTGTAAAGCCCCCTCCCCCTAATGTGTTAAATCTCCCTGCCTGTGTTGCTGTGAGTGCAGTTTATGTAAATGTGGGGAGGGGGGGGACCCGATGTGCATACTGTGAGGTCTAACCACCCTCACCACCTACCCACATACCGTTACCCCCCCCCCATCCTGGCCATGGCCCCTCCACTTCTGCAAAACAGACACAAAAATTAAAACATCCAAAGTAATGTCCCCTAACCCCTTAATCACCATACCGTTGGGGAAACCCCCCCCCCACCCCTAGTACCCACAATAAAAACAACAGTGACCCACAATAAACATCATTATATTTATTAAATACATTACCCACCCCCGGTGCCCCCCCATAAATACAAGATTTATCCTTTTACAAACAGGGTTCATAACGCAGCCCCACGCGAGTCCCCGGTGGGCTGGCGGGGCACCTCACAGACTTACAGGGTACCAGCAGCCCTTTTCAAACAGGTTCTGGAGGCCTGCTGGTGGGTCCCGCCAGCACCATGGCCCCCAGGTGGTCTCCTTGGGTCACTGTGGGCCACAATTGGGTCCCCACGGTAGGCCCAAGGATGTCTGGGAGCCCCGGGTCAGACCCACAGGTGTCTGCGGGGCCTCGGGTGGTTCCCACGGGGGTCTGGGGAACGCACGGGTGCTCACTACGGGTCCGCGGTGCCCCCACAGAAGTGGGACCACACATCTTCATCCCCACACCTACGGGTCGGCGGTGCCCCCACAGAAGTGGGACCACACAGCTTTATCCCCGCAGACTACGGGTCCGCGGTGCCCCCACAGATGTGAGGCCACCGCTTCATCCCCGCATGTGTCACCCGTGGAACCACCAGCCTGGTACCCGTGAGATACCCGAGGAAACCACAGGTGGTCTCCAGAGGTCTTACGCGGAACCACGGAACAAAACCTGAATGTAAAAAAAATAAACCTGACCTATACATTCAATACATACACCCCCCCCCAATCCCCAACACCTATAGTACAATAATGTGCAAAATAACTATTATTGTGATTAAAGTGATATAAGGCGCAAACAACTCTAAATTACAAGAATAGTGATTATATAAAATAAAATATAATAAAGTGATAAGTGATGAAAATATATTGATAATCCAACCACCCAGCTCAAACCTCACTGGTGGGACCTGTTTCACGGGTTCCAAAGATTTAAGCAATTTTCTCAAACATCCAGGGGGAGCATATGGGGAAAAAAACAACAAAGTACACAAATATAAGTGCAGACGTTTCTGAAATGTTGAATGATAGATTGTGTCTTGGCTCGTATAGATATACTACTCACAGGACTTTAGAGTAAATCAGGCAGCTGGCAAATAGGGTTGCCACCCATGTAGATGGCTGTGATCTGGGCCCCCCCTTGTTAATATACTCCGTCAGCAAAGATGGTACATATAATGAGAGAGAAAGCTACATACCATCAAAGGTAAACTTTATGTATAAAAAATGGGTATAGAAATGCGCACTTACAATGTGCCAGTTAAAATCAAGCGTGAATCACACAAATGGTGAAATTAGAAGCTCCCCGAACTGCTCAGCGCCTCCCTCGGGTGTCTGGCTCTCTTCCACTGGTCTGTGTGCCGATTCAGAGCTTCCCTCAAAGCGCCCGTCCAGGAATGTGACGTCACGGCTGCAGAGTTGGTTAGCTACGGGTCGCCTCTAAGCCCAAAATTGGTCCACTCAACGCGTTTCGCCCAGCCTGCTGTAGCTGTTGTCGGCTTCGTCAGGAGTGTGTGTAATTGGGTACAGTTAACTCTTATATACCCATTGAGCAAGCTAAATGAGCTAATCAATCAATAAAACAATTATACAAACTGATCTACTGTATGACTATCATTCTGGGAGTGAAGTTGGAATAAACATGACATCTGACAAGTTGCTGGAGTCTTTTGCATACAATGCTATAAAAGTGCAATATGACAGTACATAAGGAGACATAAAGCTAACATGCAATACATATATTACAATTCATTAACTGTTTAAAATATAAAAAAGATTTATAAAAAAAGATTTATAAAAAAAATCTACAAAACAGCCCAACTTGGGCAATATGAAATGTCATTAGGCAATTAGCATTTGGCATAGAGATCATATGTTCCTGCTTATGCAGTGCCTAGTGCTCGTCTTAATTCGAAATTCCAATGGGAAATACTTCAGGTGTTATATGTGAAGGGATTGGGTCTGAGGGGTAGATGGGGCAATTGTGTATTAATCTCAATAAGGAGTATAAAACTAATTAGAGCCCTATGTGTATTATGATAAATTGCAGAGAGTTCTTAGAAATCTGAATTGTCATAGGACATTATTTCTCAACTTATGCAAGTATATAGTCTATTATGTTCGCGGTCCATATAATTAGAGTTGATAGGTATCACTATATAATGTTTAATAAGATACAAGAATCTGCACAGCATCTGACTGGGAACTATTTCATAAGGAGATAAGGCAGAGTGATTGAAAGTTCTTCTGGATACATTCAAAACAGTGTAAAAACCTGCATTTAGGTGTGTCTATGTAGCCTGTAGACTATCAGTATAAATATATAATCTGTTCTTGGTTCTTAATGTTGTTGTATATTATTTGTTGGAAAGCCCGTTCACTTTGATCAAAAAGTGGTATCTATATTATATGTGTCATAATTAGATGTGAAACGGAATCATGTGGACACTCACTAAGATTGCAGTGATCAGGTAAGGTAAGTTATGATATAGATGTTTCAGGTGGACTATTTTGTTGCACAATTTGTGAACAAGGGATGTCGGTCTACACTCATTTGTGAGTAGGGGATAGAATATGGTCAGTGTGGAATGTTAATAATAGAAATTCGTTCACTATAATGACATTTCATTTACACTGAATGGATACATGATCAGTACTCAAATGAAAAACACAAGTCATTCATATAATATAATGTACACGTTTGCCAATTCCTATGGTGTTGTTCTGAAAGACAAGACAGGAGAAGTAGACACAGAGGCAGGGAGACAAGGAAACAAGGAGGATCATATTAGTGCCATGATTCTAAACTTAATCTATTTAAAAAAAGGTGCAAGATCTATCTCAGCATTTAGGCCTCTTGGAGCTAGTGTTTTGAGGCGATGGATCCAGAATGTATCCCTTTTTAAAAGCTCTAGTCCCCTATCTCCTCCCCTCCAATGGGGTAGTACATGTTCGATGGCTTTAAACCTCAGGCATGTAGGTTCTCCACCGTGAAATTCTGTAAAATGGTTTGGTATGCTGTGATTGGTTAATTTTCTCTTAATGCCACTTAGGTGCTCAATAATTCTAGTTCTTACTGGTCTGGTGGTTTTTCCAATGTATTGTAGCTTGCAGGAACATTCCATCAGATAAACTACGTGGTCTGTCCTGCAAGTCATAAAAGTTTCAATATCAAAGACTTCACCCGTGACATTAGAACAAAAATTTGTTTGATTTGAAGACCTGAACCCACATGCCTTACAGCTTGTGCAGCCGAAGAAACCTTTCTTGTTTAGCCATCCATTGTTCTTAGAGTTAGTTTCCCTTAATGCACTGGGGGCTAGTTTGTTTTTGAGATTAGAAGCTTTTTTAAAAATCACATTTGGTCTATCTGGAATATTGGGACCCAAGACTGGATCATTCTTGAGAATGTCCCAGTGTTTTGAAATTATGTTTTTAATTTTTCCTGCATCTCTACTATATCCCGTCAAGAATGCAAAATCATATTTGCTGTTTTTGCTTAAGTTCTTTTGTTTGGGTACCAATAAATCACCTCTCCGAAGTCCCCCTGCCCTACTTCTAGCTGCCTCAATTGTTTCCTCTTTATAATTTTTTTCCAGAAATCTGTTTTTAATCTTTTCAGATTGTGTAATATATTGTTCTTTGTCTGTACAATTCCTTCTTATTCTGGTGAACTGGCTCGCTGGTACATTATCCATCCATTGTGGTAGATGGCAACTGTCTCTTCTGATAAAATTGTTTTTATCTATATCTTTGAAATGTGTTTTTGTCTTAATTGATTCGTTTTCAATATAGATGTTCAAATCCAGAAAATTGATTTGATCTTTGCTCCATTCACTGGTGAATTTTAGATTGTGTGTATTGACATTCATCTTATTGATAAATTCAATTAGTGTGTCTTCTCCCCCACTCCAAATGAGAAATACATCATCAATGTAGCGGCGATAGAGGACAAGATTCGCACCAAGCTCTCCCCCTGACCAGATGTTATCTTTTTCCCAATCTGAAACAAACAGATTAGCGTAGCTTGGTGCGAATCTCGTCCCCATCGCCGTCCCACATTTTTGCAGGTAAAAGGTGTGTGCATACCAAAAGTAATTGTGCTTGAGTATGAATTTAATACTTTCAATAATAAATTCCACCTGTATTGCTGGTAAACTTTCATCTTCCTGTAAAACTCGCCTAACTAACTCACAACCCTGTGTGTGTTCGATGATTGTATACAATGAAGCAACATCACATGTTGCTAATAAGAAATGTTTTTCCCATTTTATACAACTTAGAAGATTGAGTATCTCAACTGTGTCCTTCAGATAAGCCTTTTGTTTGACCACATATTGCTGTAAGAATGTATCTATGTACAAAGAGAGGTTGGCAGTTAGTGAGTCAATCCCCGAGACTATTGGTCTGCCCGGGGGATTGACTACACTCTTATGGATCTTTGGAAGGAAATAGAAGACCGGCATTCTGGCTTTGTTTTGATACAGAAAATTATATTCTTTTTCATCCAGTATGCCGGTCTCCCTTCCCCCATCCAACAGGATTTTCAGTTCTTCTGTGTATTTAATGATAGGGTTACCTGACAGTTTTTCATATGTATTGGTGTCTCCTAATAGTCTCAATGCCTCTTCTTCATATTTATCACGATCCATAAGAACTATCCCCCCCCCCTTGTCTGCCTGTTTGACGACCAAATCATTATTTTCCATTAGTTGTTTAAGGGCATCTTTTTCATTTTTAGTTAGGTTTTCTTTTTTCTGATTTCCCTTTTCTTTCAAATCAGTACTCAAAGTTTCAAATTCTTTTGTTACCATTTGGAAAAAACTTCCAAATGGTTCCCAGTAGCAAAATGAGGAAAAAATGTGGATTTGGGTTTCAACCCTGTGTGAATGAATCTTCTCTCTTGTTCTACCACTGCTGGTACTTCCCTGATAGTGCTATGTTCTATGTGTCTCCCTAGAAAATATCGTTTCACAGTGAGTTTCCTGAGGAAACGATTGGCATCAATATACAAATCAAAGCTGCTATGAGTTTTCATTGGTGCAAACGATAGTCCCTTTGACAACACATTTTTCTGTGTGTCGGATAATGATACCTTACTCAAATTAAAAACATTTTCTATTTTTACTTTGCGCTCCTTTTGAAGTTTCTTGTGTTTTTTTCTACCCCTCTTTCCTCTGTGAGTCTTCCTCTTTTTGAGCTGCCCACTGGACCCCCCTCTATCTGTGGTTGTGGTTTGGGATCCCACAAAGTGGAAGGGCCCTCTGCCCCTAAAAAAGAGGAATCTGCACTATTTTGTCTTTTCAGATCTCTACTTTCTTTATTTTCTTTTTTCTCTCTAGAGTCTGATGAATTTGTCCTTTCTTTATTTTCTTTTCTCTCTCTAGAGTCTGATGAATTAGTCCTATTCTGTTGTTTTCGTGTCCTATCTTCCTCTCTTTTATCCTTTTTAGATTGATTTATGGGGGTGTAGTTTGCTCTGTCTCCACCTCTATATGATTCTTTTGTGGGTGAATGACGATTCTCTCTAGTCATTTTATTTTTGTTCTGGTGGTTATGTCTCACATCCCTTTCCCTTTCACTATATGTTTTGTTATCATAGTTAGTATGTCTGTCTCCATGTTGTTCCTTTCTATAATTACTTTTGTAATATTTCTTAAAAGTCCTATTTTTATTCCAACTTCTTTGTTCTCCCTTTCTGTAATCTTCCTCATCTCTATGTAATTTTTGTGTTTTGTTGTTATCTGTATATCTTTCTAAAACTTCTAATTTCTTTTGTAGTAGGGTATCTTTTTCTTTGAATTCCTTTGTATTTTCAAAGGGGGTCAGTTTATCTTTTATTTCATTAATTTCTTCATCAAGTTGTTGAAGATGAGCTTTCTGTTGTTTTATAATAAGATCAATTAGCCCATGGGAGCACCTATCTAACAATTCATTCCAGCTTGCCAAAAAAGATTCATCCTCTAAATCAAAGGATGGCTTTTTTTGCACTCGCAGTCCTCTTGGAATTATATCACAATCTTTATATTGTTGTAAAAATACAACGTCTAACCACTTTTTTGTGTCTTTAATCATTAACTTTTCTAATTTAATAAATTCATTAGTGATTATTTTATCTAAATTTTCATCATTAGAAACTTCTTCCTCATCTACTGTCTTTTCAAAATTAATCTTTCTTTGTAATCTCTTGGAAAACACATTGACATTAATAGTGCATATATCCATACTTAAAGTGTGCTGCCCGCTCACCCAAAAAACAGACAGTGTATTGTGATTAAAGTGATATAAGGCGCAAACAACTCTAAATTACAAGAATAGTGATTATAAAAAATAAAATATAATAAAGTGATAAGTGATGAAAATATATTGATAATCCAACCACCCAGCTCAAACCTCACTGGTGGGACCTGTTTCACGGGTTCCAAAGATTTAAGCAATTTTCTCAAACATCCAGGGGGAGCATATGGGGAAAAAAACAACAAAGTACACAAATATAAGTGCAGACGTTTCTGAAATGTTGAATGATAGATTGTGTCTTGGCTCGTATAGATATACTACTCACAGGACTTTAGAGTAAATCAGGCAGCTGGCAAATAGGGTTGCCACCCATGTAGATGGCTGTGATCTGGGCCCCCCTTGTTAATATACTCCGTCAGCAAAGATGGTATATATAATGAGAGAGAAAGCTACATAGTGCGATCAAAAAGGTAAACTTTATGTATAAAAAATGGGTATAGAAATGCGCACTTACAATGTGCCAGTTAAAATCAAGCGTGTATCACACAAATGGTGAAATTAGAAGCTCCCCGAACTGCTCACCGCCTCCCTCGGGTGTCTGGTTCTCTTCCACTGGTCTGTGTGCCGATTCAGAGCTTCCCTCAAAGCGCCCGTCCAGGAATGTGACGTCACGGCTGCAGAGTTGGTTAGCTACGGGTCGCCTCTAAGCCCAAAATTGGTCCACTCAACGCGTTTCGCCCAGCCTGCTGTAGCTGTTGTCGGCTTCGTCAGGAGTGTGTGTAATTGGGTACAGTTAACTCTTATATACCCATTGAGCAAGCTAAATGAGCTAATCAATCAATAAAACAATTATTCAAACTGATCTATGACTATCATTCTGGGAGTGAAGTTGGAATAAACATGACATCTGACAAGTTGCTGGAGTCTTTTGCATACAATGCTATAAAAGTGCAATATGACAGTACATAAGGAGACATAAAGCTAACATGCAATACATATATTACAATTCATTAACTGTTTAAAATATAAAAAAGATTTATAAAAAAGATTTATAAAAAAAATCTACAAAACAGCCCAACTTGGGCAATATGAAATGTCATTAGGCAATTAGCATTTGGCATAGAGATCATATGTTCCTGCTTATGCAGTGCCTAGTGCTCGTCTTAATTCGAAATCCCAATGGGAAATACTTCAGGTGTTATATGTGAAGGGATTGGGTCTGAGGGGTAGATGGGGCAATTGTGTATTAATCTCAATACGGAGTATAAAACTAATTAGAGCCCTATGTGTATTATGATAAATTGCAGAGAGTTCTTAGAAATCTGAATTGTCATAGGACATTATTTCTCAACTTATGCAAGTATATAGTCTATTATGTTCGCGGTCCATATAATTAGAGTTGATAGGTATCACTATATAATGTTTAATAAGATACAAGAATCTGCACAGCATCTGACTGGGAACTATTTCATAAGGAGATAAGGCAGAATGATTGAAAGTTCTTCTTGGATACATTCAAAACAGTGTAAAAACCTTCATTTAGGTGTGTCTATGTGGCCTGTACACTATCAGTATAAATATATAATCTGTTCTTGGTTCTTAATGTTGTTGTATATTATTTGTTGGAAAGCCCGTTCACTTTGATCAAAAAGTGGTATCTATATTATATGTGTCATAATTAGATGTGAAACGGAATCATGTGGACACTCACTAAGATTGCAGTGATCAGGTAAGGTAAGTTATGATATAGATGTTTCAGGTGGACTATTTTGTTGCACTATTTTGTTGGATCCATCGCCTCAAAACACTAGCTCCAAGAGGCCTAAATGCTGAGATAGATCTTGCACCTTTTTTTAAATAGATTAAGTTTAGAATCATGGCACTAATATGATCCTCCTTGTTTCCTTGTCTCCCTGCCTCTGTGTCTACTTCTCCTGTCTTGTCTTTCAGAACAACACCATAGGAATTGGCAAACGTGTACATTATATTATATGAATGACTTGTGTTTTTCATTTGAGTACTGATCATGTATCCATTCAGTGTAAATGAAATGTCATTATAGTGAACGAATTTCTATTATTAACATTCCACACTGACCATATTCTATCCCCTACTCACAAATGAGTGTAGACCGACATCCCTTGTTCACAAATTGTGCAACAAAATAGTCCACCTGAAACATCTATATCATAACTTACCTTACCTGATCACTGCAATCTTAGTGAGTGTCCACATGATTCTGTTTCACATCTAATTATGACACATATAATATAGATACCACTTTTTGATCAAAGTGAACGGGCTTTCCAACAAATAATATACAACAACATTAAGAACCAAGAACAGATGATATATTTATACTGATAGTCTACAGGCCACATAGACACACCTAAATGCAGGTTTTTACACTGTTTTGAATATATCCAAGAAGAACTTTCAATCATTCTGCCTTATCTCCTTATGAAATAGTTCCCAGTCAGATGCTGTGCAGATTCTTGTATCTTATTAAACATTATATAGTGATACCTATCAACTCTAGCTCTGAATCGGCACACAGACCAGTGGAAGAGAACCAGACACCCGAGGGAGGCGGTGAGCAGTTCGGGGAGCTTCTAATTTCACCATTTGTGTGATACACGCTTGATTTTAACTGGCACATTGTAAGTGCGCATTTCTATACCCATTTTTTATACATAAAGTTTATCTTTTTGATCGCACTATGTAGCTTTCTCTCTCACAAAAATTACATAGAGATGAGGAAGATTACAGAAAGGGAGAACAAAGAAGTTGGAATAAAAATAGGACTTTTAAGAAATATTACAAAAGTAATTATAGAAAGGAACAACATGGAGACAGACATACTAACTATGATAACAAAACATATAGTGAAAGGGAAAGGGATGTGAGACATGACCACCAGAACAAAAATAAAATGACTAGAGAGAATCGTCATTCACCCACAAAAGAATCATATAGAGGTGGAGACAGAGCAAACTACACCCCCATAAATCAATCTAAAAAGGATAAAAGAGAGGAAGATAGGACACGAAAACAACAGAATAGGACTAATTCATCAGACTCTAGAGAGAGAAAAGAAAATAAAGAAAGGACAAATTCATCAGACTCTAGAGAGAAAAAAGAAAATAAAGAAAGGAGAGATCTGAAAAGACAAAATAGTGCAGATTCCTCTTTTTTAGGGGCAGAGGGCCCTTCCACTTTGTGGGATCCCAAACCACAACCACAGATAGAGGGGGGTCCAGTGGGCAGCTCAAAAAGAGGAAGACTCACAGAGGAAAGAGGGGTAGAAAAAAACACAAGAAACTTCAAAAGGAGCGCAAAGTAAAAATAGAAAATGATTTTAATTTGAGTAAGGTATCATTATCCGACACACAGAAAAGTGTGTTGTCAAAGGGACTATCGTTTGCACCAATGAAAACTCATAGCAGCTTTGATTTGTATATTGATGCCAATCGTTTCCTCAGGAAACTCACTGTGAAACGATATTTTCTAGGGAGACACGTAGAACATAGCACTATCAGGGAAGTACCAGCAGTGGTAGAACAAGAGAGAAGATTCATTCACACAGGGTTGAAACCCAAATCCACATTTTTTCCTCATTTTGCTACTGGGAACCATTTGGAAGTTTTTTTCCAAATGGTAGCAAAAGAATTTGAAACTTTGAGTACTGATTTGAAAGAAAAGGGAAATCAGAAAAAAGAAAACCTAACTAAAAATGAAAAATATGCCCTTAAACAACTAATGGAAAATAATGATTTGGTCGTCAAACAGGCAGACAAGGAGGGGGGATAGTTCTTATGGATCGTGATAAATATGAAGAAGAGGCATTGAGACTATTAGGAGACACCAATACATATGAAAAACTGTCAGGTAACCCTATCATTAAATACACAGAAGAACTGAAAATCCTGTTGGATGGGGGAAGGGAGACCGGCATACTGGATGAAAAAGAATATAATTTTCTGTATCAAAACAAAGCCAGAATGCCGGTCTTCTATTTCCTTCCAAAGATCCATAAGAGTGTAGTCAATCCCCCGGGCAGACCAATAGTCTCGGGGATTGACTCACTAACTGCCAACCTCTCTTTGTACATAGATACATTCTTACAGCAATATGTGGTCAAACAAAAGGCTTATCTGAAGGACACAGTTGAGATACTCAAAAGTTGTATAAAATGGGAAAAACATTTCTTATTAGCAACATGTGATGTTGCTTCATTGTATACAATCATCGAACACACAGAGGGTTGTGAATCAGTTAGGTGAGTTTTACAGGAGGATGAAAGTTTACCAGCAATACAGGTGGAATTTATTATTGAAAGTATTAAATTCATACTCAAGCACAATTATTTTTGGTATGCACACACCTTTTACCTGCAAAAATGTGGGACGGCGATGGAGACGAGATTCGCACCAAGCTACGCTAATCTGTTTGTTTCAGATTGGGAAAAAGATAACATCTGGTCAGGGGGAGAGCTTGGTGCGAATCTTGTCCTCTATCGCCGCTACATTGATGATGTATTTCTCATTTGGAGTGGGGGAGAAGACACACTAATTGAATTTATCAATAAGATGAATGTCAATACACACAATCTAAAATTCACCAGTGAATGGAGCAAAGATCAAATCAATTTTCTGGATTTGAACATCTATATTGAAAACGAATCAATTAAGACAAAAACACATTTCAAAGATATACAGTAGATAAAAACAATTTTATCAGAAGAGACAGTTGCCATCTACCACCATGTATGGATAATGTACCATCGAGCCAGTTCACCAGAATAAGAAGGAATTGTACAGACAAAGAACAATATATTACACAATCTGAAAAGATTAAAAACAGATTTCTGGAAAAAAATTATAAAGAGGAAACAATTGAGGCAGCTAGAAGTAGGGCAGGGGGATTTCAGAGAGGTGATTTATTGGTACCCAAACTGTCACGGTTGTGCTCGCCACAAACTCGGGTCGGACCGCGTGGCTGAGGTAGGGTTGTAAAAGCACCGACCTTAAACCTCGCAGGCTGATCCGGATTGCGCAGTTCATAGTCGTACGTAGCAGGGTCTGGATTGGAGAAGACAGCATCGTCGTTGTACAAGCCAGGGTCAGGATAGGAGACGTCAGAATAAACATTGTCCAAGCAGGAGTTCGGCAACAGGGAGTCAGGAGAACCCCGCTTCGGCTTATGAGCGCGGGGGGGGTCTCTGCGAGTGCGGCGACCATGGCCCATGGTACTGGTCTCAGGAGGTGGAAGATAGACCAGATTTACACACCGCCTAGCTGCACGGTTAAACCAGTGCTACAGCGCAAGAGTCCTGAGCGGGCTAGGGAATCCTCTGTAGCAGCGCAGGAACCAGGACACGGCCTCTCTAGATTAGGGAAAGAGTAGGCCCCAGGAACCAGGAAGCTGTAGATACACAGGGAGAGCTCCGCTTCAGTGTAGGAATCCAGGAGACTGAAGGACGCAGGGGTGAAACCTCCGCTTCAGTGCAGGAATCCAGGAGGCTGAAGGACGCAAGGGAAAGCTCCGCTTCAGCACAAGGGGAACAGGAAGCTGAAGGACGCAAGGGAAACCTCCGCTTCAGCACAGGAGTACAAGCAAGAGCTTGTGGCAGAACAGTTGGTGACATCCGGTAAGGACTATGCTCGGCAAGGAGCATTATGGGAAGGCAATACTTAAAGGCCAGCAGGCCAATCCCCAGCGGGGGTGTGAAGGTATTGCTCCAATGAATGAATGCAAGTCTAGGTTGCATAATAGGCTGCACAGCTGCAGTAGATACCAGAGGGAGTGTGTATAGCTTTGGTGAGTGAATCCAGGCTGCAGCAAACATCAGGAGAGCTGTTCCAGAACTGCACCGGTCTGCAAGGTAAGGTAACCAGTAACCCGCGGAGCGGATTCCTGACAGTATCCCCCCCTTCACGTGAGACCTCCGGGCGAACATGAACACTCATAGAGTTGGAGGACTGGGAATTGTTGCTGAACCGTCTAGGATTGGGGTTAGAGTCGTGGTCCAGGGACTCGTGGTTAACCCTTAGTGTACTCCCACCCCCCAGTGAGAACTGCGGCCAGACAGGGTCATCCATGGGTCTTGGGGACATTGAGTTGTTCCTAAAATTCCTTAGGTGGAAAGGACATCCGTAAACGAGCAGTTCTTTGGTGAGTACAGTTCTAGGATATGAGATAGATGGAAGAAACATCCTTGGTACATGGCTCGCCTCGCAAAATGTCTTGGAAATCCAGGGCTGTGAAGAACCAGAGGGCTCCAGAGCAGAAACGGAAGAAGGACCCCCACTGAAAGCCCAGACCTTAATAAAGGAATCGGAATCTAGGATCAGCGGCCCTGCTAGTTGATCGAATATACCAGGAGGGACTTTGTAACAGAAAAAGTCTTGGCTGACCACTGTATGTTGGAATTTGCGAGGAATTTTTCCTCTAGAAGGCTCCCAGGTAATGGTTAGTAAGGGTATACAGTAGGCTGGTTGGAAGCTTCTCCCGGTATTGGTATGGAAGGTGACAAGGCATGCAGTAAACCAGGCATAGGGACCAAAATCTTGGGATACGTACAGATTATTTCCAACTGAGAGGAAATAACAGGGGCAACTGAAAAATCCGAGGCCCCAAACCATGGTTTAGCAGGAGCAGATAAGCAAACAACAGTAGAGCTCTCCAATACTGGGAAATCTTCATTGGAAGATAGTATTGTCAGTGAATCAGGAATAGACCTTGGAATTTTCCTATCAGGAACTTGAGAAAAAGGCAGAGCCAGGGTAGTGGCGGGAGGGAAACTAACATCAGAAGCTGAAATCTGTACCTCAGTGACAGAGACCTGAGAATCAACAAGCAGCAAGTATGACTTATGAAAACTCTTAATGACAGGCACCTTAGGAGTACAAGGAGTTTTCTCTGAAACTGCAATGGCCCTAACCACAGGGGTGCCTAACCTGACACAAACAGGAATAGGTGTGTTTTCTAGTGCAAAATCTCTGATCCCAGGACTCCTAACAGATAGTAAGGGTGTCTGGGTTTGATTAGAGAAAAAATCAGATGTATTGATAAGTGACTTAGAAACAATTACAGAGGTTCTAGATTTGCTGGACATGTGAGAAAAAATACCCTTTAAGACAGGAGCTATAATCTCCTCCCAGAGTAAGCCCATGTTTGCTGGGGCATCTTTAGACAGCACTGAGGGACTGGGTCTCAGCAAAGGCAGGACAGCTAAATAGCTCAGATTTAAACCCTAAGACTTGTAATATATGCATGGTGACCTCAGACAGTACTAAGGGAGTGACTATAGATATGCTGAACCCTGAAGAATTAGCCTGGACAGAGAAATCAGGGGGGCCCCCAGTCAGGCTAACCATTGTAGGAAGAGATTCAGAATCTGAAGGAAAATCATTACCTCTCAGAGTCTCAGGGCCAGTAAGACACAATTCAGGGAGAGGGGAACCAGTGTGCAGGCTTCTTACTAGTATAAATGAAAAAGCGTCACTTTTGAGAGAAAGCCGTGTGTCAGCAAACCCTCCTGGGAACACAACATGAACCCCAGGAGAGACATATAGACTACTGTATGCGTTTAATCCTAAGCTTAGTGAAGAGAAGCACCCAGACAGTACACGGGGTTTAAACCTAACTGTACTGGTCTCTGAAGTAGGTATTTGGTAAGGAATGTCTGGGAAACCAAAAATGACTGCAGATTTCACAATGTGGGAACTATGCACTGAAGCAGGGATCACCGCTCTCTGGGCGACAGACTGGTTCAGTGAAATACCCGGGAGGAGGAACTCTGTGGCTAAGCTTAGGGGAAACCCTGACTCCTGAATACATTTTACAGGAACCAGAACTTTAGCTGAAGTCTCCGGAGGTGAAACTGCGGAAACTTGAGCTGAAGCAGGGGATTTATAGCAAAGAATTTCTAAGGAATCCTTAAGGTTAGGGGACACCTTCAATGCAACCTCTGCTGTCTGACTTGTGGACTCATTCTCTGAGGCTAAAACAAAGGCATTAACTTGGAGGCAGCAAGAATTTACAGGGGTTAATTCAGACCATACCTGAGAGTAAAACATAGCTAGACTTCTCTCTGAATTGGGGAAGACTAGGGATCTCTCTTCTGGTGCTAGGGGCGTGACCTTAGCTGGCAGAGAACAGGGAATTACAAAAGGAAACTCAGAGAACTTCCCACAGGGGTTAATACAGAAATGACCCTGGGAACAGAACTTAGGGATTCTTTCTCAGACGGGGAAAGCGCACAGGCCTGTTTGGTTGGGGTTACAGTAGACATATCATTGGAATCAGGACACCCGGGCAAACAATCAGGGTTAGGGACCGTGGTAGTAACTACGTTGGAGAGCAATGCTAGTGGGACAGTTTTGTCATCTCCTGGAGAGGAAGGTATGCTCCCAGGTTTAGCAACAGGACTGGCAGCAGAGCGGGACCGCCAGGCGTCAGCGCAGCTGGCGAGGAGGGAATCCTGTTCTCTTATGCAAATGTCCAATGTTATGGAAAGTATGCAGAGTATCTTTTGTACGTGAGCAAACATGAGGAGAGGATCCTCTGGTACTACGTAAATGTCCAATGATAAGGCCAGGGCATGGAGTGTATTACAGGCGGTGGCCAGTTTCACAGGATTCACATTATCCCAGGACAAAGGGGAATCAGGGAAGAGAATACTAGCGGCCAGAAGCTGTTTTAAGTACTTGAGGCGATAAGCCTTCAAAAAGAGATCTTTACGGCATTTTTTTTGCAAAGGGGTTAAACCTTCAAACATAAACGGATCTCCCATTTGAGGTAGTATTTCGCATAGGTACTGGGACTGGTCTGCGGGCCGGGACAGGAGTTCAGACAGAAACTTACCAACCCTCACCACAGGACGGTCCGAGTTTGTGGGGCCGAGCATACTGTCACAGTTGTGCTCGCCACAAACTCGGGTCGGACCGCGTGGCTGAGGTAGGGTTGTAAAAGCACCGACCTTAAACCTCGCAGGCTGATCCGGATTGCGCAGTTCATAGTCGTACGTAGCAGGGTCTGGATTGGAGAAGACAGCATCGTCGTTGTACAAGCCAGGGTCAGGATAGGAGACGTCAGAATAAACATTGTCCAAGCAGGAGTTCGGCAACAGGGAGTCAGGAGTACCCCGCTTCGGCTTATGAGCGCGAGGGGGGTCTCTGCGCGTGCGGCGACCATGGCCCATGGTACTGGTCTCAGGAGGTGGAAGATAGACCAGATTTACACACCGCCTAGCTGCACGGTTAAACCAGTGCTACAGCGCAAGAGTCCTGAGTGGGCTAGGGAATCCTCTGTAGCAGCGCAGGAACCAGGACACGGCCTCTCTAGATTAGGGAAAGAGTAGGCCCCAGGAACCAGGAAGCTGTAGATACACAGGGAGAGCTCCGCTTCAGTGTAGGAACCCAGGAGACTGAAGGACGCAGGGGTGAAACCTCCGCTTCAGTGCAGGAATCCAGGAGGCTGAAGGACGCAAGGGAAAGCTCCGCTTCAGCACAAGGGGAACAGGAAGCTGAAGGACGCAAGGGAAACCTCCGCTTCAGCACAGGAGTACAAGCAAGAGCTTGTTGCAGAACAGTTGGTGACATCCGGTAAGGACTATGCTCGGCAAGGAGCATTATGGGAAGGCAATACTTAAAGGCCAGCAGGCCAATCCCCAGCGGGGGTGTGAAGGTATTGCTCCAATGAATGAATGCAAGTCTAGGTTGCATAATAGGCTGCACAGCTGCAGTAGATACCAGAGGGAGTGTGTATAGCTTTGGTGAGTGAATCCAGGCTGCAGCAAACATCAGGAGAGCTGTTCCAGAACTGCACCGGTCTGCAAGGTAAGGTAACCAGTAACCCGCGGAGCGGATTCCTGACACAAACAAAAGGACTTAAGCAAAAACAGCAAATATGGTTTTGCATTCTTGACGGGATATAGTAGAGATGCAGGAAACATTAAAAACATAATTTCAAAACACTGGGACATTCTCAAGAATGATCCAGTCTTGGGTCCCAATATTCCAGATAGACCAAATGTGATTTTTAAAAAAGCTTCTAATCTCAAAAACAAACTAGCCCCCAGTGCATTAAGGGAAACTAACTCTAAGAACAATGGATGGCTAAACAAGAAAGGTTTCTTCGGCTGCACAAGCTGTAAGGCATGTGGGTTCAGGTCTTCAAATCAAACAATTTTTTGTTCTAATGTCACGGGTGAAGTCTTTGATATTGAAACTTTTATGACTTGCAGGACAGACCACGTAGTTTATCTGATGGAATGTTCCTGCAAGCTACAATACATTGGAAAAAGCACCAGACCAGTAAGAACTAGAATTATTGAGCACCTAAGTGGCATTAAGAGAAAATTAACCAATCACAGCATACCAAACCATTTTACAGTAGAAAAAACGGAGAGTGAACTCCAATGTTCCAATGCTGCAATCATATAAAAAAGGCAAAAAATGCAATCACTTTCCAGGAGTAACTAGGAATGTCTTTAGGCAGGTGTGAGATAATAAGTATTAAGGAATAAAGTCAAGATGGCTATGAAGGTATGGGCACACCAGTCGGGGGTTAATTTGCAAATGTGAACCAAAGATACAAAGCAGTGAGACCGCAGCCACATCAACTATTGATCAATAATAGTCCCAATAATGCTAACCTGACCCGACCGGTAATCCTGCCACCTTTTCAGCCGTGTATTGCAATGAAGCAAAAAAATCCCCTCCAACCTGTATATGGCAGGGGAATCCCAGCTGCAGAGGAATCAAAGAACCTGGGTTCAAACCATTTTACAGAATTTCACGGTGGAGAACCTACATGCCTGAGGTTTAAAGCCATCGAACATGTACTACCCCATTGGAGGGGAGGAGATAGGGGATTAGAGCTTTTAAAAAGGGAAACATTCTGGATCCATCGCCTCAAAACACTAGCTCCAAGAGGCCTAAATGCTGAGATAGATCTTGCACCTTTTTTTTAAATAGATTAAGTTTAGAATCATGGCACTAATATGATCCTCCTTGTTTCCTTGTCTCCCTGCCTCTGTGTCTACTTCTCCTGTCTTGTCTTTCAGAACAACACCATAGGAATTGGCAAACGTGTACATTATATTATATGAATGACTTGTGTTTTTCATTTGAGTACTGATCATGTATCCATTCAGTGTAAATGAAATGTCATTATAGTGAACGAATTTCTATTATTAACATTCCACACTGACCATATTCTATCCCCTACTCACAAATGAGTGTAGACCGACATCCCTTGTTCACAAATTGTGCAACAAAATAGTCCACCTGAAACATCTATATCATAACTTACCTTACCTGATCACTGCAATCTTAGTGAGTGTCCACATGATTCCGTTTCACATCTAATTATGACACATATAATATAGATACCACTTTTTGATCAAAGTGAACGGGCTTTCCAACAAATAATATACAACAACATTAAGAACCAAGAACAGATGATATATTTATACTGATAGTCTACAGGCCACATAGACACACCTAAATGCAGTTTTTTACACTGTTTTGAATGTATCCAAGAAGAACTTTCAATCATTCTGCCTTATCTCCTTATGAAATAGTTCCCAGTCAGATGCTGTGCAGATTCTTGTATCTTATTAAACATTATATAGTGATACCTATCAACTCTAATTATATGGACCACGAACATAATAGACTATATACTTGTATAAGTTGAGAAATAATGTCCTATGACAATTCAGATTTCTAAGAACTCTCTGCAATTTATCATAATACACATAGGGCTCTAATTAGTTTTATACTCCTTATTGAGATTATTACACATTTGCCCCATCTACCCCTCAGACCCAATCCCTTCACATATAACACCTGAAGTATTTCCCATTGGGATTTCGAATTAAGACGAGCACTAGGCACTGCATAAGCAGGAATATATGATCTCTATGCCAAATGCTAATTGCCTAATGACATTTCATATTGCCCAAGTTGGGCTGTTTTGTAGATTTTTTTTATAAATCTTTTTTATAAATCTTTTTTATATTTTAAACAGTTAATGAATTGTAATATATGTATTGCATGTTAGCTTTATGTCTCCTTATGTACTGTCATACTGCTGCGGCACAGTTTATTCGAACATTTGCCCGTTCTGTGCCGCAGCAGTAGCCTGGCGCGCGCCCGAGTGTGACGGGCGCACGCCGAAGCAGCGGAAGAGCGCCCTCCGATCGGGGCGCTCTCCCTACCGCTGCCGGGTCCGCCGGGTCCCCCGGAACCCCCTGCCGCTGTCCCGCGATCGCGGGACACCAGGGCTCCCTCGGGGAGCCCCTGGACACGCGTGCAGCGGGCGCACGCTCCCGATGACGCGTGACCGCGCGTCTATGACGTGCGGCACGCCGAGGGGCGGCCACTAGCAAGCCGGGAGATTTCCCGGCTTGCGGTACCGACCACACTTCAATAAAGTGTGTCGGTAGTGTATTGCACTTTTATAGCATTGTATGCAAAAGACTGCAGCAACTTGTCAGATGTCATGTTTATTCCAACTTCACTCCCAGAATGATAGTCATAGATCAGTTTGTATAATTGTTTTATTGATTGATTAGCTCATTTAGCTTGCTCAATGGGTATATAAGAGTTAACTGTACCCAATTACACACACTCCTGATGAAGCCGACAACAGCTACAGCAGGCTGGGCGAAACGCGTTGAGTGGACCAATTTTGGGCTTAGAGGCGACCCGTAGCTAACCAACTCTGCAACCGTGACGTCACATTCATGGACGGGCGCTTTGAGGGAAGCTCTGAATCGGCACACAGACCAGTGGAAGAGAACTAGACACCCGAGGGAGGCGGTGAGCAGTTCAGGGAGCTTCTAATTTCACCATTTGTGTGATACACGCCTGATTTTAACTGACACATTGTAAGTGCACATTTCTATACCCATTTTTTATACATAAAGTTTACCTTTTTGATCGCACTATGTAGCTTTCTCTCTCATTATATATACCATCTTTGCTGACGGAGTATATTAACTAGGGGGGCCCAGATCACAACCATCTACATGGGTGGCAACCCTATTTGCCAGCTGCCTGATTTACTCTAAAGTCCTGTGAGTAGTATATCTATACGAGCCAAGACACAATCTATCATTCAACATTTCAGAAACGTCTGCACTTATATTTGTGTACTTTGTTGTTTTTTTCCCCATATGCTCCCCCTGGATGTTTGAGAAAATTGCTTAAATCTTTGGAACCCGTGAAACAGGTCCCACCAGTGAGGTTTGAGCTGGGTGGTTGGATTATCAATATATTTTCATCACTTATCACTTTATTATATTTTATTTTTTATAATCACTATTCTTGTAATTTAGAGTTGTTTGCACCTTATATCACTTTAATCACAATACACTGTCTGTTTTTTGGGTGAGCGGGCAGCACACTTTAAGTATGGATATATGCACTATTAATGTCAATGTGTTTTCCAAGAGATTACAAAGAAAGATTAATTTTGAAAAGACAGTAGATGAGGAAGAAGTTTCTAATGATGAAAATTTAGATAAAATAATCACTAATGAATTTATTAAATTAGAAAAGTTAATGATTAAAGACACAAAAAAGTGGTTAGACATTGTATTTTTACAACAATATAAAGATTGTGATATAATTCCAAGAGGACTGCGAGTGCAAAAAAAGCCATCCTTTGATTTAGAGGATGAATCTTTTTTGGCAAACTGGAATGAATTGTTAGATAGGTGCTCCCATGGGCTAATTGATCTTATTATAAAACAACAGAAAGCTCATCTTCAACAACTTGATGAAGAAATTAATGAAATAAAAGATAAACTGACCCCCTTTGAAAATAC
Organism: Ascaphus truei; assembly: GCF_040206685.1. Lineage (NCBI taxonomy): Eukaryota > Metazoa > Chordata > Amphibia > Anura > Ascaphidae > Ascaphus > Ascaphus truei. The sequence continues at coordinate 168,470,158 of NC_134485.1, read as the reverse complement.
AAAGGAATTCAAAGAAAAAGATACCCTACTACAAAAGAAATTAGAAGTTTTAGAAAGATATACAGATAACAACAAAACACAAAAATTACATAGAGATGAGGAAGATTACAGAAAGGGAGAACAAAGAAGTTGGAATAAAAATAGGACTTTTAAGAAATATTACAAAAGTAATTATAGAAAGGAACAACATGGAGACAGACATACTAACTATGATAACAAAACATATAGTGAAAGGGAAAGGGATGTGAGACATAACCACCAGAACAAAAATAAAATGACTAGAGAGAATCGTCATTCACCCACAAAAGAATCATATAGAGGTGGAGACAGAGCAAACTACACCCCCATAAATCAATCTAAAAAGGGTAAAAGAGAGGAAGATAGGACACGAAAACAACAGAATAGGACTAATTCATCAGACTCTAGAGAGAGAAAAGAAAATAAAGAAAGGACAAATTCATCAGACTCTAGAGAGAAAAAAGAAAATAAAGAAAGGAGAGATCTGAAAAGACAAAATAGTGCAGATTCCTCTTTTTTAGGGGCAGAGGGCCCTTCCACTTTGTGGGATCCCAAACCACAACCACAGATAGAGGGGGGTCCAGTGGGCAGCTCAAAAAGAGGAAGACTCACAGAGGAAAGAGGGGTAGAAAAAAACACAAGAAACTTCAAAAGGAGCGCAAAGTAAAAATAGAAAATGTTTTTAATTTGAGTAAGGTATCATTATCCGACACACAGAAAAATGTGTTGTCAAAGGGACTATCGTTTGCACCAATGAAAACTCATAGCAGCTTTGATTTGTATATTGATGCCAATCGTTTCCTCAGGAAACTCACTGTGAAACGATATTTTCTAGGGAGACACATAGAACATAGCACTATCAGGGAAGTACCAGCAGTGGTAGAACAAGAGAGAAGATTCATTCACACAGGGTTGAAACCCAAATCCACATTTTTTCCTCATTTTGCTACTGGGAACCATTTGGAAGTTTTTTCCAAATGGTAACAAAAGAATTTGAAACTTTGAGTACTGATTTGAAAGAAAAGGGAAATCAGAAAAAAGAAAACCTAACTAAAAATGAAAAAGATGCCCTTAAACAACTAATGGAAAATAATGATTTGGTCGTCAAACAGGCAGACAAGGGGGGGGGGATAGTTCTTATGGATCGTGATAAATATGAAGAAGAGGCATTGAGACTATTAGGAGACACCAATACATATGAAAAACTGTCAGGTAACCCTATCATTAAATACACAGAAGAACTGAAAATCCTGTTGGATGGGGGAAGGGAGACCGGCATACTGGATGAAAAAGAATATAATTTTCTGTATCAAAACAAAGCCAGAATGCCGGTCTTCTATTTCCTTCCAAAGATCCATAAGAGTGTAGTTAATCCCCCGGGCAGACCAATAGTCTCGGGGATTGACTCACTAACTGCCAACCTCTCTTTGTACATAGATACATTCTTACAGCAATATGTGGTCAAACAAAAGGCTTATCTGAAGGACACAGTTGAGATACTCAATCTTCTAAGTTGTATAAAATGGGAAAAACATTTCTTATTAGCAACATGTGATGTTGCTTCATTGTATACAATCATCGAACACACACAGGGTTGTGAATCAGTTAGGCGAGTTTTACAGGAGGATGAAAGTTTACCAGCAATACAGGTGGAATTTATTATTGAAAGGATTAAATTCATACTCGAGCACAATTACTTTTGGTATGCACACACCTTTTACCTGCAAAAATGTGGGACGGCGATGGGGACGAGATTCGCACCAAGCTACGCTAATCTGTTTGTTTCAGATTGGGAAAAAGATAACATCTGGTCAGGGGGAGAGCTTGGTGCGAATCTTGTCCTCTATCGCCGCTACATTGATGATGTATTTCTCATTTGGAGTGGGGGAGAAGACACACTAATTGAATTTATCAATAAGATGAATGTCAATACACACAATCTAAAATTCACCAGTGAATGGAGCAAAGATCAAATCAATTTTCTGGATTTGAACATCTATATTGAAAACGAATCAATTAAGACAAAAACACATTTCAAAGATATAGATAAAAACAATTTTATCAGAAGAGACAGTTGCCATCTACCACAATGGATGGATAATGTACCAGCGAGCCAGTTCACCAGAATAAGAAGGAATTGTACAGACAAAGAACAATATATTACACAATCTGAAAAGATTAAAAACAGATTTCTGGAAAAAAATTATAAAGAGGAAACAATTGAGGCAGCTAGAAGTAGGGCAGGGGGACTTCAGAGAGGTGATTTATTGGTACCCAAACAAAAGGACTTAAGCAAAAACAGCAAATATGATTTTGCATTCTTGACGGGATAAAGTAGAGATGCAGGAAACATTAAAAACATAATTTCAAAACACTGGGACATTCTCAAGAATGATCCAGTCTTGGGTCCCAATATTCCAGATAGACCAAATGTGATTTTTAAAAAAGCTTCTAATCTCAAAAACAAACTAGCCCCCAGTGCATTAAGGGAAACTAACTCTAAGAACAATGGATGGCTAAACAAGAAAGGTTTCTTCGGCTGCACAAGCTGTAAGGCATGTGGGTTCAGGTCTTCAAATCAAACAAATTTTTGTTCTAATGTCACGGGTGAAGTCTTTGATATTGAAACTTTTATGACTTGCAGGACAGACCACGTAGTTTATCTGATGGAATGTTCCTGCAAGCTACAATACATTGGAAAAACCACCAGACCAGTAAGAACTAGAATTATTGAGCACCTAAGTGGCATTAAGAGAAAATTAACCAATCACAGCATACCAAACCATTTTACAGAATTTCACGGTGGAGAACCTACATGCCTGAAGTTTAAAGCCATCGAACATGTACTACCCCATTGGAGGGGAGGAGATAGGGGGTTAGAGCTTTTAAAAGGGGAAACATTCTGGATCCATCGCCTCAAAACACTAGCTCCAAGAAGCCTAAATGCTGAGATAGATCTTGCACCTTTTTTTAAATAGATTAAGTTTAGAATCATGGCACTAATATGATCCTCCTTGTTTCCTTGTCTCCCTGCCTCTGTTTCTACTTCTCCTGTCTTGTCTTTCAGAACAACACCATAGGAATTGGCAAACGTGTACATTATATTATATGAATGACTTGTGTTTTTCATTTGAGTACTGATCATGTATCCATTCAGTGTAAATGAAATGTCATTATAGTGAACGAATTTCTATTATTAACATTCCACACTGACCATATTCTATCCCCTACTCACAAATGAGTGTAGACCGACATCCCTTGTTCACAAATTGTGCAACAAAATAGTCCACCTGAAACATCTATATCATAACTTACCTTACCTGATCACTGCAATCTTAGTGAGTGTCCACATGATTCCGTTTCACATCTAATTATGACACATATAATATAGATACCACTTTTTGATCAAAGTGAACGGGCTTTCCAACAAATAATATACAACAACATTAAGAACCAAGAACAGATGATATATTTATACTGATAGTCTACAGGCTACATAGACACACCTAAATGCAGGTTTTTACACTGTTTTGAATGTATCCAAGAAGAACTTTCAATCATTCTGCCTTATCTCCTTATGAAATAGTTCCCAGTCAGATGCTGTGCAGATTCTTGTATCTTATTAAACATTATATAGTGATACCTATCAACTCTAATTATATGGACCGCGAACATAATAGACTATATACTTGCATAAGTTGAGAAATAATGTCCTATGACAATTCAGATTTCTAAGAACTCTCTGCAATTTATCATAAAACACATAGGGCTCTAATTAGTTTTATACTCCTTATTGAGATTAATACACAATTGCCCCATCTACCCCTCAGACCCAATCCCTTCACATATAACACCTGAAGTATTTCCCATTGGGATTTCGAATTAATACGAGCACTAGGCACTGCATAAGCAGGAACATATGATCTCTATGCCAAATGCTAATTGCCTAATGACATTTCATATTGCCCAAGTTGGGCTGTTTTGTAGATTTTTTTATAAATCTTTTTTATAAATCTTTTTTATATTTTAAACAGTTAATGAATTGTAATATATGTATTGCATGTTAGCTTTATGTCTCCTTATGTACTGTCATATTGCACTTTTATAGCATTGTATGCAAAAGACTCCAGCAACTTGTCAGATGTCATGTTTATTCCAACTTCACTCCCAGAATGATAGTCATAGATCAGTTTGTATAATTGTTTTATTGATTGATTAGCTCATTTAGCTTGCTCAATGGGTATATAAGAGTTAACTGTACCCAATTACACACACTCCTGACGAAGCCGACAACAGCTACAGCAGGCTGGGCGAAACGCGTTGAGTGGACCAATTTTGGGCTTAGAGGCGACCCGTAGCTAACCAACTCTGCAGCCGTGACGTCACATTCCTGGACGGGCGCTTTGAGGGAATCTCTGAATCGGCACACAGACCAGTGGAAGAGAACCAGACACCCGAGGAAGGCGGTGAGCAGTTCGGGGAGCTTCTAATTTCACCATTTGTGTGATACACGCTTGATTTTAACTGGCACATTGTAAGTGCGCATTTCTATACCGATTTTTTATACATAAAGTTTACCTTTTTGATCGCACTATGTAGCTTTCTCTCTCATTATATATACCATCTTTGCTGACGGAGTATATTAACAAGGGGGTCCCAGATCACAGCCATCTACATGGGTGGCAACCCTATTTGCCAGCTGCCTGATTTACTCTAAAGTCCTGTGAGTAGTATATCTATTCGAGCCAAGACACAATCTATCATTCAACATTTCAGAAACGTCTGCACTTATATTTGTGTACTTTGTTGTTTTTTTCCCCATATGCTCCCCCTGGATGTTTGAGAAAATAACAAAATAACTATTAACCAGATATGGATAATAGATTAATTGCCCATTATTAAAAACATTAACTAGCATATTCAAATAAATAATAAAGTGCTACTGACCTCATCAAGAAGAAGTTTCCGTCGCCAGCAACATTCGTGTCTTGTCCACAAAATACATTGCCAAAAAAAAGCCAATACATTACAAGTACATTCAGATATCAATTAACCCCTTAAACACCTTATCGGATAATAACCGCAAAGGTAATTAAGGGGTTAAGCCACACTGGCCCGATACCCACCCTTCACCCATGAATTTGTACAGTTGCTTCATCATGCAACTATATATACAGTATATATATATATATATATATATATATATATATATATATATATATATATATATATATATATATATATATATATACAGAGAGAGAGAAATATATATATGGAGGTACTGTACTGTTTTTGTATTTAGCTTGCAATGATATTGTTCACATTCATTTGCAGAATGTATATGGTGCATAGATTTTATGCATCATTTATACAATGTAAATGCAATGTATTGATTGGAATGTGAGGTTTTTCATTGGCATTTGATGATTTAGATTGTAAGATCAGTTAGGATTATTGATACTTACAAGGGATATTGATAACCCTTCATTCATTTATTTGTATATTGGTTCATCATGTGTGTGTATATAATATATATATATTCCAAACTCCAAACAAGTCAACTATTTTAACCAATCAAGTAAACAAAAATCAATTAGCAATCTTTATTTACATCCCTAAACAATTGACAGTCCATCCCGAACAATGAAACAATTAACTAATTCACGCCTCGAGCAGAACAATTCAGCATGTGAAAAAATATAAGTACCAACCGGAATACAAACTTTAAAACCAAGGCTAGCCCTGAACACAAGCACACACTATCAACAATAACATCTTTCTAATTTTAAAATACTTTAAACACACAATAAAGCATAGCAGCATAGACAAATTAATTTAGAACACATGAAAGAAAGCTTTTAAAAAAACATAATTTCTTACCCTGTATGTATATATCTCTCTAGACATATATACATACATATATACAGTTGCAAGAAATGATATACCACAAAAAAAATACACATGTTAAAAAAGCTTTTAAAAAAATTAACAAGTTAAATAAAATACATTTCTTTAGTTCACTTACCATTACTTGCCCCCACCGACTCCCGTTGCGCACCTTACTCACGAACCAATCCACGAACAGGAACCCATACAATAATAAACCATACAAAAAAATAAACATTAAATTAAAAATCTAAATCAATCCACGGGTCTTCTATTTGTAATCCATCTTCATCTGTATTCTTCTTTCTTCTATATTCTTCTGGGCGGGGCGGGGTCTTCTTTCCATCTTCGGCCACACCCTGGTCTTCTTTCTTGTCCGGAGGTCCTTCCTCCGCGGCGTCTGGCTTCAAAATGAGACGACATAGGCTTTTAAAGGCCTATGATGTCACATTTTCGTCATATGGTTCCCATGGCCCTGATTGGGCTGTGAAAACCATGTGTTTTGGCCAATAAAAATAAAAATGATGACGTCACTTAAAGGCAATTAAAGCACAGCCAATCAGAATGGCTTTACTTCAACTGCCTTTAAGATGACGTCATGAAAAGACACATGGCCGCCCTCACATGGTATGGTAGCCAATCAGAGCGTGGGAACTCCATCCCTACTCTGTGGTTTCCTCGGGTATCTCATGCGTACCAGGCTGGTGGTTCTACGGGTGACACATGCGGGGATGAAGCGGTGGCCTCACATCTGTGGGGGCACCGCGGACCCGTAGGTGCGGGGATGAAGATGTGTGGTCCCACTTCTGTGGGGGCACCACGGACCCATAGTGAGCACCCGTGAGTTCCCCAGACCCCTGTGGGAACCACCCGAGGCCCCGCAGACACCTGTGGGTCTGACCCGGGGCTCCCAGACATCCTTGGGCCTACCGTGGGGACCCAATTGTGGCCCACGGTGTCCCAAGGAGACCACCTAGGGGCCAAGGTGCTGGCGGGACCCACCAGCAGGCCTCCAGAACCTGTTTGAAAAGGGCTGCTGGTACCCTGTAGGTCTGTCAGGTGCCCCGCCAGCCCACCGGGGACTCGCGTGGGGCTGCGTTATGAACCCTGTTTGTAAAAGGATAAATCTTGTATTTATGGGGGGGCACAGGGGGTGGGTAATGTATTTAATAAATATAATGATGTTTATTGTGGGTCACTGTTGTTTTTATTGTGGGTACTGGGGGTGGGGGGGCGGTGTTCCCAACGGTATGTGGGTAGGCCTCCCTTGTGGGTAGTGAGTGAGGGGGGTTAGGCCTCATGGGGTGAGGGGTTAAGGTGGGAGGGTATGTAGGCGTCCCGAGTGGTGGGTGAGGGTGGGTTAACCCCTTAATGACTGTAGCGGTTAATAACCGCTATGGTGATTAAGGGGTTAGGGGACATTACTTTGGATGTTTTAATTTTTGTGTCTGTTTTGCAGAAGTGGAGGGGCCATGGCCAGGATGGGGGTGGGGGGTAACGGTATGTGGGTAGTGGGTGAGGGTGGTTAGACCTCACAGTATGCACATCGGGTCCCCCCCCCCCTCCCCACATTTACATAAACTGCACTGACAGCAACACAGGCAGGGAGATTTAACAGACACAATAGGGGGAGGGGGCTTTATACAGATTACACTCAAGGCAGGGAGATTTAACAGAAACATTAGGGGGGAGGGGGCTTTAAACAGATTACACTCAAGGCAGGGAGATTTAACAGAAAAATTAGGGGGGGGGATTTACACAGATTACACTCAAGGCAGGGAGATACAGGGGATGTACTGTACTGTATGTTGTTTATTGCAATGCTTCAATGTGTGTACAGTATAATGTTTTTTTACAATTAGATAGATGTAATTCTTGGTATTGTAAGGGTTAGCTTTGGTTTTAAATTTTGTTTTCTGGTTGATTTTTGTTTACTTGATTGGTTAAAATAGTTTACTTGTTTGGAGTACAGTATTTGTATTTAGCTTGCAATGATATTGTTCACATTCATTGGCAGAATGTATATGGTGCATAGATTTTATGCATCATAAATACAATGTAAATGCAATGTATTGATTGGAATGTGAGGTTTTTCATTGGCATTTGATGATTTAGATTGTAAGATCAGTTAGGTTTATTAAAGGAAATTCATTGTAATGTAGTGTGTCTGTATGGAGAAGTGTTAGTTGTAGTACAGTATGGTTTAGATAACCCTTCTACATTTATTTGTATATTGGTTCATCATGTGTGTGTATATACTGTATATATATATATATATATATATATATATATATATATATATATATATATATATATATATATATATATATACAGTGGTTGACAAATCACCAAAAAATCTACTCGCCACACAAAAAAATCTACTCGCCACCTAGTACCAAACGTGTGCTGCTTGGGCCAATATTTACTCGTCCGGGGGTTAAATCCACTCGCCCAGGGCGAGCAAATGTATAGGTTTGTCGAACACTGTAAATATATATATATATATATATATATATATATATATATATATATATATATATATATATATATATATGTGTATGTATGTATGTATAGGGATTGTTGTTATATATATACTGTGTATATATATATATATATATATATATATATATATATATTTATTTATATTCATGTATTTTTTTATTTATTTATATTTATTTATTAATTGTGGGGCTGCTGTGCTTGAATTTTTTTTATTGTGGGTAGCGGGGGTGGGTGAAGGGGGTATTTGGCCCTTGGTGTGAGTTTAGGACTTGCGGGGGGGGGTTGCGGGTGCACTTAACCCCTTCACGACCGTAGCAGTTAATACCGCTACGGTCGTGAAGGGGTTAAGTGCAACCGCTACCCCCTCGCAAGCCCTAAACAACCACCATTGGGGCTAATACCCCTTTCACCCACCCCCGCTACCCACAATAAAAAAATTCACACACAGCAGCAGCACAATTAATAAATAAATCTAAATAAATAAATACATGAATAGAAATAAATACATTTAAAATACATTTTTATTCATAGTGTAGATGTGAAGGGGGTCTCCGGAGCTGAACCGCTTTGGTTTTAGGTCCGGGGACCCCCTGCTCCACGAGATACAGGCCCCTTTAGGGGGTGCCGGTATCCCTCTGCTTGGTTTACATGCCGCAGTCGCGTGATCGGGACCTTTAAATGCAGAGGGATACTGGCACCTCATAAAGGGGGCTGTATCTCGGGAAGCAGGGGGTCCCCGGACCTGAAACCAACGCGGTTCAGCTCCGGAGATCCCCTGCACATCTACACTATGAATAAAAATGTATTTTAAATGTATTTATTTATATTCATGTATTTATTTATTTATTTAGATTTATTTATTTATTTTTTGGGCGGCTGCTGTGTGTGAATTTTTTTTATTGTGGGTAGCGGGGGTGGGTGAAGGGGGTATTAGCCCCAACGATGGTTGTTTAGGGCTTGCGGGGGGTAGCGGTAGGGGTTAACCCTTCATGACTGTAGCGGTATTAACTGCTACGGCCGTGAAGGGGTTAAGTACACCCGCAACCCCCCCGCAAGTCCTAAACTCACACCAAGGGCCAAATACCCCCTTCACCCACCCCCGCTACCCACAATAAAGCGGGCACGGTGGGTTAACCCCTTCATTGCCTTAGCGGCTATCAGCTATGGTAATGAAGCAGCATTTCTGTATTTTTAATAATATTTTGCAGGAGCAGGGGGTCCCCTGAGTTTTGATTTGTGGCTCAGGGAACCCCCTGCTCACTGTACAATATTATTAAAAATACAGTCATGCTGCTTCGTTACCATAGCACATAGCCGCAAAGGTAAGGAATGAGTGTTTATTATATATGTGTTTTATTCATACTGTAGATGTGCAGAGGGTCTCCGGAGCTGAACCGCTTTGGTTTTAGGTCTGGGGACCGCCTGCTTCCCGAGATACAGGCCCATTTAGGGGGTGCCGGTATCCCTCTGCTTTGTTTACATGCCGCGGTCACGTGATCGGGACCTTTAATTGCAGAGAGATACCGGCACCTCATAAAGGGGGCTGTATCTCGGGAAGCAGGGTGTCCCCGGACCTGAAACCAACGCGGTTCAGCTCCGGAGACCCCCTGCACATCTACACTATGAATAAAAATGTATTTTAAATAATTTTTAATGTGCCGATGTTTGCGCAGAGAGAGCAGCGGTTCTCTCTCTGCTGCAAACACATCTCGCCCCCGCCGGCCTATAGTATCATTGATGTGCATACAGTATACAGTACTGTATGTGTACAGTACTGTATGTTAGGGGTTATAGGGGTTGTTGTTATACAGTATATATATATATATATATATATATATATATATATATATATATATATATATATATATATATATATACTGCATTACAATTCATGAATTTATGCCATCTAGCGGACACGCGAAGCATTGCAGCCTAGTAAATCCTGAACCATTATCAATTAACACATCAACCGCGCGTCAGCCGGGCATGACCCCTGGCTGGGAACGCGGCATGCTCCTGGTGAACAGCGTGGCATTCCAGGAACCATCCAGGGACAAACCGGTGATTTGTTAGAATAAACTGTGCCGCTACTGTATATTTAAAACCAGAGACAGAACATGAAACACAGACAGAGCCCAGTGCTACATCCATTGACACAAATACACGGTACATATAGATAGATAGATAGATAGATAGATAGATAGATAGATAGATAGATAGATAGATAGATAGAGATATCTATTGAATAAAATGGTCTTTTAGTTTAACTCTTTGGCCAAAGTGTCGTAAGCCCTTGAGCCCCTCCAAGACAGACCACGTCTCAAGGGTCCTAACACTAATATAAATTCTTAATAACCTGTACATTACTAGGAAGAATGATTTATAATACTGTAAATCTGTCAAAATTAGTTGTATAGTTCTAAGTCTGATTGAAGCTCTTATCATTCTCTTCACTTATTTTGTCAACCAGAAGTGTTGTCGCCCTACAGTGTAAAGGAAAAAAAACAATTTGTTACAGTAGGCCACAAAAATTCCCTGTATTGTATTCTTTGTCGTTTATACACAGTATATACTGAATACAGTATAGTGTATGGGGGATACAGTATACTGTATGTACCAGTACAGGTATACAGGCAACTCACTTTTAAAAACAATGGGTGTTATGGGTGTCTTAAAATTAATTGATTATAAGAATGTAAATCTTGATTAAATATTAAAAACATGCACACAAGACGTTCTTAGTCATACTGTACTGTATGTAGAGGGCAATTTTTTTTAATCTCAAATAATTGCTAGGAAAAAGGTACTGTTAAAAACCTTAAGACATAGAGACTTCCGGTGACGTCATCGGCAATGGTTGCATAGGAGAGGAGCTCCTGAGACCTGCTGCCTAATTTCAACAGATAGAGTGCAAAAACCGCCGAAAAAAATCCCAACAGAATTAAATTTGCAATGCAGCACACCCAGGGATGCGACCCAAGTTGAAAAGCCAGGGAGGACAAGACATAGCACGTTTCTGCTCGGAAACACAGCACAGACCATGTCCAGCCAAGATGGCGCCGGGGGAAAGCGCGCCAGAAAGCCCAGGACATGCAGTATCTAAGGAGGCCTCCCCCCGGAGAGGGAGAGGGAAGCCAAGATCACAAAAGCCTTCCTGGAGCAATTACTGGAGCAATCATTTTGCAAAGTGCGCCAAAACTTCCAAGAGGACCTGCAAAAGGCCATTAACAGAGTGAAGGCGGAGGTAAGGGCACTATCAGACCGCACGGGGACTAAAATGGAGGAGATCCTACTATCCAACTCAGCCGCAGATGAGGAAATCAATCGCCTTGGCCAGGAAATAAACCTACTAAAAGATGCCATCGAAGACCAGGAAAATAGAGACCGAAGACAAAATATAAGGATCCGGAACATCCCAGAATCCATAACCACAGAACATCTAAGGACTTACCTTAAAGAACTGTTCCTATCCCTGCTACCCGACCTAGAGGCCAGAGATCTAGAGATGGATCGGGCTAACAGAGCACTAGGTCCGAGTTCTGAAGACCCTAGGAGAAGAAGAGACGTTATAATTAAAATGCATTCCTACACTACAAAAGAGAACCTTATGTTCGCAAGCAGGACGAGAAGTGAAATAATCTTCCAGGAAGAGCCACTTCAAATCTACAGCGATCTATCCCGTGCCACTATACAGAGAAGAAGAGAGATGAAACCCCTAACCAAGCTGTTGAACGACAACAAAATCAAATATCGGTGGGGCTTCCCCTTCAAACTGTATATAAAGTGCAGAGGTATGGAAGATTTATGTCCGTCTCCAGACTAGAAGATGTTCCAGAATTCATAAAATCTCTGAATCTGCAAGACACTGAGTCTCATAACAGAACTGAGGGTGAGCAGCGGATCAATGCTGCGAGGAGCCTTGGAGTGAAGAGTGCAGCACCGAGAGCACCAAGAGGATAACAGAAAATGGCACTCATCCAAAAGAAAAAGAAAAGTCCAAGACATCTACCCCTTCCAAGTTTGAAACGACCCCCCCCAGTTTGTAGCACAACGAGGGGAGGAGGGAACCCAAGAGCCATCTCCGCGGGCCAGAGGAGCTGGAGGGGCTACCGAGCTGTGAAGCTATCTCCCTATTTTTTTCTTACAAAGCCCTCACACCCTGAGACACCCACCTACCACCCTCCTGCCCCCTGAGGCTTCCAGAGGGGTGCGCCATTGATGTGGCTGTACCCGATGCTATACCCCCCTTACCTTCCCTCTCCCATCTTGCCTTCCCTCTCCCTCCCCCTCCTTGGTTTACCTCTCCCCCCTTGCCTTCCCTCTCCCACCCCCTTGCCTTCCCTCTCCCTCCCCCCTACATCTTCCCCTCCCTCCTCGCCCCCCGACGTTCTGGTATCTGGGCACACACCCCCTCCTGCGAGGCGAGCTGCTGCAGTTGCTGCAGCTCTGCCTGCATTCAGGGGGTGGGGGAGACTGGGCCGGGATGGATTAACCTGGCTGGATCCTTTGCCCCCCTCCCCGGGGCTCCGGGGGGGGGGGAGATGACTACACGGGGCATGGAGGACGCCAGACCCTCAAGCGAACGAGGGATGAGGCGGGCTCTGAGAGGGGCTGTTCCCTGCGGGAGGGGGGCCTTGAGCCCGACCCTGAGGGCCGAGGTCTGCTCTGGTCTCCACCCCCAACCGGACGGGTGTCTCCCCTGCGCGCGGAAGCAGGTCTCTCGAACGGCCTGGAACTTCACAAATCGGGTACCGGGGGGGTGGGGGGGGGATTGACGGGAGGGTACCTAGGAATTAAAGTGATATATAGTATATGCCTGCAAAAGCCATATAGTATAAGCCTGCAAAAGCTCATACAAGTGTTGTACACTATCGTGCTAAGGTAACCTACATTATATGTGACTATGCTGTAGAGGTCTCCCTCCACCCCTGCCCCGCTCCCTCCTCCCCCTCCCCCACCCTGCTCCCTCTCCCCGCTACCACGCTGCCTCCACCCCTCCTCCCTATATAGGGGTCTATCTAAAAGGTATCTAGGAATGAAAGTGATCTGTTATAAAGTATGACTGCAGGAAGTCACTCATGTGTTGTACACTATCGTGCTGAGGTGGCCTACCATGTATATGATTATGCTGTTTGCACCTAGGAATTAAAGTGATATGTTATAAAAGGTAGGCCTGCAAAAGCTCACACTTGTTGGGCACTATTGTGCTGAGGTGGCCTCACAGGTAAACCAGGGAATAAGAAGATACCAGACTGTGGAGGATGGAGTAGGTTTGGCTGATTATCAGCTATGACATGTTTTGTTCACTCGAGACTATGATTTTGCAAGGCTCTCTGCCACTTAGAAACCAGGCTGGCACTCGAGTAGAACCGCAGGGACTTGATCTCAATTGCGGCCTATAAGAAAAAAGAAAAACAAAAGCAATACAAAGAAGTATCAGATAAATTATTCAAACTTGAGCAAAAGAAATCCCTCAAAGAAACTACATAAAAAATTAGAAAGAAAACGATTAGAACTCAGAGAGATACAACTAGATGAGGTTGAGAGGGCACTAAAATGGACAAACCAGCAATTCTACGATAAGGGCAATAAAGCAGACCGGTTGTTGGCAAGCAAATTAAGAGGTCTGAGAGTTAAATCTCAAATCCCTATGATCCGCACTAAATTAGGGACTATAACGCACAACAACAGAGAAATAGCCCAGGAATTCTCTGACTATTACACCAAATTATACAACCTAGACCACAACCAAATGGGACGTACAGGATCCGAGGCAATAACTTCTTATCTCTCCAACTGTTCCCTCCAGCACAGATGGAGGAGGACTCCCAAATATTAAACAAAAAAAATTCACAGAAAGAGATTACAGAAGTAATAAAAGAACTCAAAACCAATAAAACACAAGGCCCGGATGGGTTTTCTAACCTGTACTATAAAAAGTTCAGAGCGGTGCTGTTCCCGTATATCCTCGAGATGTTCAACTCCTTTATAGAGGGAGGAGAGATCCCTCCATCAATCTCAACAGCCAATTTAGCAATAATTCATAACGAGGGGCGAGACCCACTTAACTGTGGAAGCTATAGACCAATTTCACTTCTAAATTCAGACCTGAAGATCTACAGCAAAATTTTAGCGAACAGATTGACCCCGATCCTCGCCAGACGTATCCACCCGAATCAGGTGGGGTTTGTCTCGTTAAGACAGGCCTCGGATAATACCCGAAAGGTCATAAATATCGTAGACCACGTGCATCTAACCGGCTCTAAGGCAATTCTATTAAGTCTAGACCCACAAAAAGCGTTTGATAGAAAAAAGTGGGCATTTTTATATCAGACTATGTTAAAATTTGGATTTAAGGGCCCATTCTTGGAGGGCGTTAGAGCCCTCTATAGGACGCCCACTGCCTATGATAAGCTTCCAGGAGGAGATGCTAGCCCCATCAAAATTAGAAATGGTACCAGACAGGGATGCCCGCTCTCCCCCTTGCTTTTTGCATTAACAATTGAGCCCCTGGCGGCTTTAATTAGGGAAGACGTCAATATCCAGGGTATACAGATAGGCGAGACAAACTGTAAGATCTCCCTCTTCGCGGATTATATAATTCTGTCCCTAGCCAACCCACTGAAATCCCTACCAAACCTACAATCCCAACTGGATCAATTCGGACAAGCCTCGGGGTACAAAATCAACAATGATAAGTCAGAGGCACTACATTTAACAGTTCTCAAATTATGCACTACTTTTTACCAGCCTCAGTATGTCTCTAACTCTATTCATATATCCCCATCTCTCCTTCCTTAACCACTTCTCTGTTCACATGAACTAATTTCTTGACTGTGTCCTCTGACACCACACAGCTATATCCCCTGCACTAAAAAACACCCCTACAAATCATCCTCACACATCATCTTTCATCCATGCTTCTCTTCCTTGCTTCTGGGGATATCTCTCCCAATCCTGGTCCCTGCCTTATTCCTACATGCGCTCGTCCTCACCTGCCAATTGCAACCTCTACTCCTTCTGGTGTCAACCCCTCCAACCTCATACCCCTGCCACCCTCCCTCCTCTCTCCCTTTCTCCTGTGCCCTTTGGAATGCTCACTTCCCTTCTAACAAGTTTCTCTCTGTACGTGACTTTTTTCTCTCTCCCTCTCTGCTCCTATTTGCTATAACTGAGACCTGGCTCACTCAGTTCTGCTCTGGAAGCTGCCCTCTCTTATGGTGGCCTTTCTTTCTCCCATACTCTGCGCACTGAATTCAGGGGTGGAGGCGTGGGGCTCCTGCTCTCCTCTCTCTGCCATTACCGAACCCTTCCTATTCCTCCATCTCTTGCTTTTCCCTCCTTTGAGGCTCACACTGACCAGATCTTCTCTCCTCTCCCTGTCCATGTGGCGGTCATCTATCACCCACCTACCTCTACTAATCCCCCTTCTGCCTTTCTCTCTCACTTTGAATCCTGGCTCTTTTCTTTCTCTCCTCAGACTCCCCTGTTCTTCTCCTTGGGGACTTTAATTGCCACATTGATGACCCCTCTCTCCCTTGGGCTTCCCGCTTTCTTTCTCTAACCTCTTCTTTTGGCCTGCAGTCAGCACCCACAAGGATAGCCACTACTTAGACCCGGTTTTCACTAAAAACCTCACTCTCCAATTTCTCCATTTCCCCTTTTCCTCTCTCTGACCATCACCTCATCTCATTCTCTCTATCTCGCTTCTCCCCTTCTCCACCTCCATCTACCCCCCCCCCCCGGTTCTGCAGAAACCTGCGCTCTATTCACTTACCTGACTTTGAGTCCACTTTACGCTCCTCCCTCTCCTCTCTCAGCTCTGCTACAGACCCTGACAACATGGTCAGGAACTACAATTCTGCCTTGTCCTCCTCTCTTGATCTACATGCCCCGCTTTCTCTCGGCCGCACTCGCCCTTCTAACCCTAGACCCTGGCTAAATTCCCACATGCGCATGCTGCGTTCCTCCACTCGTTCCTCAGAACGCCTCTGGAGGAAATCTCATAATCTCGCAGACTTCCTTCACTACAAATTTATGCTATCCTGTTTCAACTCTGCCCTCTCGCAAGCTAAACAAGCCTACTTTTCTTCACTAATTAACATGCAAAAATCTAACCCACGCCGACTGTTCTCTGTCTTTGATACTCTACTCAAACCACCCTCAGCTGCCTCTCCTTCCTCCATCTCCGCTCAGGACTTTGCTGACTATTTTAAGGAAAAGGTGGACTCCATAAGTCAGAACATCCCCTCTGTTTCTTCCTCCCATACTACACCTCTTCCTAACTCTCCTCCTGCCTTCCTTGACTCTTTTTCCACTATCTCAGAGGAGGATATGTCGCTGTTGATCGCCTCTTCTCCCTCTACCACTTGCCCTCTTGAACCCATTCCCTCCCATCTCCTAAAACATCTTGGTCCTACTATAATCCCTACGCTCACACACATTTTTAACTCCTCCCTCTGCTCTGGAACCTTTCCATCCTCCTTCAAACATGCAACAGTTATACCATTACTCAAAAACAGCAAGCTTGATCCTACCTGTCTTTCTAACTATCGACCAGTCTCCCTCCTGCCTTTTGCCTCTAAACTCCTTGAACATCTTGGGGGCTATGCACTAAGCAGTGATAAGTCGTTTTAAGAGCGCAAAGTGCTCTTAGAACGTGAAGTTCCGCCGAGCGCTATGCACTAAGCCGCGCTAACAGGCACTTTGCGCTCTAAAACGGGCTTTTCATTTAAAAATTTTCTAAGCCCAACTTTTATCGTACGATCAGCAGTTTGCGCTGAATCCTGCCCTTCTGCGGAATTCACTAAGCAACGCAAACTGATCTTACGTTAAAGTTGCACTGAATAAAGCTCACCAGTTAAAGGCAGGTGATAAAAGAAGCTGGACTTAGAAAAAATTCTTTGTTTACCTTTTTGCAGGTGCAAAACCAATACAACAGGCCAGCGGGTGTCCCCGGCTGACCCCGCAGGGGTCCCTGAGGGAGGCCGGGGGTCGCGCGGGTGTCCCCGGCTGACCCCGCGGCCGACCCCGCGGCCGTCCCGGGGTCCCCGCGGCCGTCCCGGGATACCCGCGGGCCTGCGGTACCAATGTTGTGCCAACAAAAATACTAAACAATATTTCTAACTAAATACACCCCCCTAACACATACAGTACATTAATGTACAAAATTACTATTATCCACATATGGATAATAATGCATTTGCCCATTAAATATACATTAATACAATAAATACATTAAATATATGTTGTACTCACCCTTGTCCGGCACCCACGATGAAGGCCAGCCACATCTTCCTCCTCATCCATACACTGGGGTGCTGAAAAATATACAAAATAAGAACAAGTGCCAAACTAATGTCCCCTAACCCCTTAATGACCTTAGCGGTTATTAACCGCTACAGTCATTAAGGGGTTAAGCCACCCTGTCCCGATACCCACCCTTCACCCATTTATTTGTACAGTGGCTTCATCATGTGTATATATATATTATAATATATAATGCATGATTAACCAATATACAAATAAATACAGTACATGGCCAAATACAAATCTCTCCCAATATCAAACTTCACCAAGCTCAATCAATATCTAATAAATCAAAATACAAACACTCAATTTGACAATGTGTACACAATACAAATAATCTTTGCATGATATATACTATGTCAAACAATGCTCCAAATCAAAGACACTAATCCAAACAAGATACAGATACAATCATTAAAGAAAAACAAAGCATCAACACAATTCATTTACCATCAATTAAGCCAATCACCAATCAATTACAATCCAATTCAATTACACACTTCAAATTCTACAATCAAACCATTGTGTAAATTAATCTATGACAAAGTAACCATCAAACAACATCTATATGCCAAAAATAAGCCAATAAAATAATCTATAGAAACCAGCCTTTAACTAAACATTTGCAAACATAAAATGTACATTAGCAACACATTTTTACACAACGCAGCAAATTACCATTCAAATAAACATCCAAACAAGGCAAGCCAACACGTTTTTATTATACCTGTATGTATGTCCATCTATAGTTTACAGACATAAATACAGGTGCAATAAAAGAGCATTAAAAACAATTTAATCACATTAAAAATGAACATACAATACAACCACTGATTTATCCTGTACGTATGTATACCCATAGTGACATACATACATTCAGGACAAATAAATGGACATAAAAAAAAATGGACGTCAGGGGAAAAAGTCCAAAAAACCTGTAAAATAAAATTAAAATACATTTACTTTTTTTACTTAACATTAGATGAACCAGTCACAGCGATCAAGGGGAACCGGAACCACTTGAGCAGCTAATCCAACAGCAGGAACCAGGTAACCATAAAATAAAAAATCCATTACAATCCATAAGTGTCTTTATCTTCTTTTTTCTATTTGTAATCCATCGTGGGGTCTTCTCCATCTTCTTCTGGCTTCTTCTGGGGTCTTCTTTATTCTTCCGGGGTCTTCTTATCTTCATCCGCCACGCCCTGGTCTTCTTTCTTCATAGGAGGTCCTTCCTCCTCGGCGTCAAGCCTGAAAATGAGACGACATAGGCTTTTAAAGGCCTATGACGTCACATTTTCATCATATGGTTTTCACAACCCTGATTGGGCCGTGAAAACCATGTGTTTTGGCAGACAAAAAAAAATTATGACGTCATTTAAAGGCAATGAAAGCACAGCCAATCAGATTTGGCTGTGCTTCAACTGCCTTTAAGATGACGTCATGAACTGAAAGATGGCCGGTCTCACATGGTACGGTAGCCAATCAGAGCGTGGGAACTCCATCCCAACTCTGATTGGCTCAAGTAGACCATGTGACAGAGGCTTTGGGGAGAACGGATGTGACGTTCTTGAAAGCCTGTCACATGGTACTTGAGCCAATCAGATAGACTTCCTGCTGATGAAGGGATTATAAAGGAGGGAACACCAATAGGAGAGAGAGGAGGAGCAGAGGGAGAAGTGGGAGACAACAGGGATAGGTCAGGAGGAGAAGAGGAGGAGACAGGGGAGTCAGACAGAGAGATTGCTTGCAGGGCATGGGAGGAGGAGTTCAGAGACTGACAGACTTTAGAAAAAGAGCGTGTGCGTGCGCCCTCTGTAAACTGAGAGTGCGCACACACAGGCTGCGTCACAAGACGCATGGAGCGCCGTGCCGCGGACACACCTGCGGAGGGGAACGGAGGAACAGAGGGGATAGCCACCGGAGGTGAGGGAATGGAACCGGACACTGAGGGGACCTGAGAGCGGGGACTGTCGCCGCAAGGGCTCGGGGAACGTGCGGGTGCGCGAGACTTGCGGGGCGCGCGCTGAGGTAAGGGAACTGTGTCAGAGGCTGCCGGAGCGGGACCGGAGTGGGTAAGCGAAGGGAGGTTGGCAGGAGAAGGGACAGAGAGGGTGACGTTAGGAGCATAAGAAGGGGAAGGAATCCCCTGAACCGTCACAGTATCCCCCCCTTGAGGATCGATCTCCGAGCAATCCAGCCAAGGTTTTTGCGGAAATTTTTGACGAAATTGTTGGAGTAATCTTGGGGCATGGATATGACGTGCTGGTACCCACAAACGTTCCTCCGGACCATAGCCCTTCCAGTGGACAAGGAACTGGAGTTTGTTTTTAGACCAGCGAGAATCAGCGAGGGATTGGACCTCGTACTCTTGTTGTCCTAGGGTGGAGACTGGACTAGGTTTACGAGAGGGGTCCGGAAAGTGTGAACTGTGTACAAAAGGCTTAAGGAGGGAGACGTGAAACACGGAAGGAATCCTCATGGTGGGGGGTAGGTCAAGACGATAAGTGACTGGGTTGATTTTCTCTAGGATCTTGAATGGGCCCAGAAATCTTGGAGATAGCTTAGGCGATGGCGTTTTGAGCCTGATATTCCTCGAGGACAACCACACCCTCTCACCAGGCTTGAAAGAAGGCCCAGGTTGACGATGACGATCCGCCTTGGTCTTTTGTTTGGCAACCGCAGATTGTAGAGTTGAGGATCATTTTCCAAGATTCCTGTAGGGTCGTAACATGAGAGTCGGCCGCAGGAACGCCCGAAGGGGAAGAAGAGAGAGGAAGACTACTGGGGTGGAAGCCGAAATTAATAAAAAAGGGAGACTCCTGGGTAGACTCATTTTTGAGAGAGTTGATTGCAAATTCGGCCCATGGCAAAAGATCCACCCAGTTGTCCTGTGAGTCAGATACGAAGCATCTTAGATATTGCTGTAGGGTTTTATTCATCCTTTCGGTCTGACCATTGGTTTGAGGATGGTATCCAGAGGAGAACAGGAGAGAAATTCTGAGTCTCTGGGAAAATGCCCGCCAGAACTTAGAGATGAATTGAGATCCACGGTCAGAGACAATAGAAATGGGAACGCCATGTAATCTGAAAATTTCTTTGGAAAAAACATCGACCAGAGTAGCAGAATTAGGAAGGCCCTTGCGGGGAATAAAGTGTGAATGTTTCGAGAATCTGTCTACTATGACCAGAATGGTGTTCATTCCTTTGGAATTGGGCAATTCGACAATGAAATCCATCGAGATATGTTTCCAGGGTTGTTCCGGAATGGGAAGAGGCAAGAGGAGGCCAGAAGGTTTGTGGTGGAGCGTTTTACTCTGGGCACTTACAGGACAGGCACCAGTAAAGTCGAAAAGGTCTTTGTTCATCTTCGGCCACCAAAATGTCCGTTTAATAAGATCTGCGGTCCTTTTGAAGCCTGGATGACCAGCAGCTCTAGAAGAATGACCCCAAAGTAAAATTTTATGGCGAAAGCGTGGAGCTGCGTATAAGCGCCCTTCTGGTACCCTGAACCTGCTGGGAATGTGAGGTTGAGCTTTGTTGATTTCATCCAACACATCGAAGTTGTTAGCGGAAGGATAGGTTCCGTGGTTTCAACAGCTTCGGTTTCCGTGGCTAACTGGCTGGAGAGTGCGTCTGCTTTGACATTTTTGGTACCAGGAATGTATGAAATGGTATAGTTAAAGTGGGAAAAGAAGAGAGACCACCGAACTTGGCGGGATCCCAAACGTCGGGCCCCCTCGATATACAGCAAATTTTTGTGGTCGGTGAGGATAGCAACCGGTTCCTTGGTACCTTCCAAAAGATGCCTCCATTCTTGGAGAGCCAGTTTAATGGCCAAAAGTTCACGATTACCGACATCCTAATTCCTTTCGGCAGGAGAAAATTTCCGTGAAAAAAACCCACAGGGATGGAGTTTTTCTTGGGGAGATGACCTCTGGGAAAGAACTTCACCAGCTCCCACGTCTGAGGCGTCAACCTCCAAAGTGAAGGGGAGGGAGGTGTCCGGATGGCGTAAGATGGGTGCGGACACAAAAGCTTTCTTGAGCACCTCAAAAGCAAGAATAGCCTCTGGGGACCAGGAGGTGGTATCGGCGCCCTTCTTGGTCTATGCGGTGATGGGAAGAGCAATAGAAGAAACTTTTTTGATGAATTTCCTGTAATAATTGGCAAAGCCGAGAAAATGAGAATGTGATCCAGATATACTATGACAAAAGTTCCCAACACATAGCGGAAGATGTCATTCATGAATTCTTGAAAGACGGCAGGAGCATTGCATAAACCAAAGGGCATAACAAGATACTCATAGTGTCCTGATCATGTATTAAATGCTGTTTTCCACTTGTCCCCCTCCCTTATGCGAATGAGATTATAGGCACCTCTTAAGTCGAGCTTTGAGAATATAGAGGCCCCCTGGAGACGGTCAAACAGTTCAGAGATTAAAGGAAGGGGATACCGATTCTTTACCATGATCTTATTGAGTCTGCGAAAGTCAATGCACGGCCTAAGTGATCCATCCTTCTCCTTCACAAAGAAGAATTCAGCCCCGGCAGGGGAGGTAGAGTTGCGGATGAATCCTTTTTCCAAATTTTCTTGAATGTAGGACGTCATGGCCTCGGTTTCCGAAATGGACAGAGGGTACGACTTAGACTTAGGCAGGATGGTCCCAGGAATCAAATCGATAGGACAATCGTACGGGCGATGGGGAGGCAGAACCTCAGCTTGTACCTTGTTGAACACATCCAAGTACTGATGATACACGGTTGGCAGGATCGATAGATTAGAAGGAACGGAATCCAGGCCGGCAAGCACCGCAACAGGAGACACTGCAGGAGCAGATTCCGGGACGAAGGCCACTGAATGGGCAGGGTACCGGTCCAATCAATGCACGGATTGTGGAGTTGAAGCCAAGGCAATCCTAAAATAAGTTGGACAGTAGGAGATTGAAAAATATTGAAGATTATTACCTCCTTATGACCATCGGCCAAGGTCAGTGTGAGAGGAATAGACTCCCAAATGATAAACGCTGGCTGGAGTGGTCGGCCGTCGATGGCCTCGAGACCAATGGGAGTTTTCCTTCTGACCATGGGAATTTGATTCTCCGAAGTGAAGTTCTGGTCCAGGTAGTTACCACCAGATCCAGAATCGATGAAAGCTTTTATCTGCAGGAAAAGGTTAGGACCCTCCAGAGTGGCAGGAAGCAAAACTTCTTTGGGAGAGTTTCAGGGAGAGAGGGGCAAGGAAAGACAGTTTCCAGTAGAAGCCCCTCTCCCTTTCTGGGTGTGCCCGTTTCCCGGTTTCAGGGGACAATTCTGGAGACGATGTTCCGGAGAAGCACAGTAGAAGCAGATTCTATTCAGACGGCGTCGTGTTCTTTCCGTGGCCCGAAGTTTCTGACTGCCGACTTGCATCATCTCCGGAGCCTCTAGTGCCAGGAGAGGTGTTGTACGTGACCTGTGAGAGACAACAGAGGAAGAAAGAGAGCGAGAACTGTGCCTCTCGTGCCATCGCTCCTGAGTACGCTGATCCATGCGTACACTCAAGGTAATCAACTCCTCTAGGGACGAAGGCCGGGCATGAGTGGCAAGGTCATCTTTCAAGGTATCTGAGAGTCCGTGCTAGTATGCCCACAGACCTGGCAAGACTCCAATACTGAGGTGGGAACAGTATTACCACACACCCACAGCAGTGGGGGCAAGCCCAGAGTGTGGTATGGCGTTGCTGGGCCTGTTGGAAAATAGTTAGTATACTTGCAACGTCTTGGTGGTTTAACATAAGAATGGTCGTGTCCGTGCGCCAAAGTCCAGGGATCCAGAAAGCAGAGTAGTCAAGTTTGTAAGCCAAGTCCAATGGTTCCAGAGGTCAGCAAAGTAGAGTTTGTATCAAGGTTCAAGGGTAACAGAGAGCAGGGTAGTCCAGGACGAGCAGGGGTCAAAACCAGGGAAATCCAAAGATAAGCAGGAGCAGGTACAGGCTGGAAAACAGAGAGAGCAAAGCATAGGACTGCACACACAGGGATAACAGGAACTATGCAGAGCAATGATAAAGAGGACAGACAGGGATTATAAAGGAGGGAACACCAATAGGTTAGAGAGGAGGAGCAGAAGGAGAAGTGGGAGACAACAGGGATAGGTCAGGAGGAGAAGAGGAGGAGACAGGGGAGTCAGACAGAGAGATTGCTTGCAGGGCATGAGAGGAGGAGTTCAGAGACTGAAAGGCTGAGGAAAATGAGCATTTGCGCGCCCTCTGTACGGAGGGAAACGGAGGAACGGAGGGGGTAGCCACCGGAGGTGAGGGAATGGAAGCGGACACTGAGGGGACCTGAGAGCGGGGAGTGTCGCCGCAGGGGCTCGGGGAACGTGCGGGTGCGCGAGACTTGCGGGGCGCGCGCTGAGGTAAGGGAACGGCGTCAGAGGCTGCCGGAGCGGGACCGGAGTGGGTAAGCGAAAGGAGGTTGGCAGGAGAAGGGACAGAGAGGGTGACGTCAGGAGCATAAGAAGGGGAAGGAATCCCCTGAACCGTCACACTCAGCTCACGTGTGAGCTCAGGAAGAATCTCCCTTCCTGTCTCAGAGGCAGGCTTTTCTGACACCTGTAATCAGCCAGGTGGTGTTGGTTAATTGTCTACCAGCAGTTAACCACCACACTGCTAGATTAGAGGCACATTTTTGAGCAGGGATAAGTCCCCTGTTACAGGCCTATAGTTCCAGGCTCTCACAATATCTATGCTGCCTGCACAGACTCTACTTTATTCCCAGAGTCATCTTTATGTTTCACCGATGGTCGATCCTCCTGCTCTGCCGATCCGACCACTAGCACCAAGGGTGGAATTCATGCACCACCAACTGGGGAGCATCATGGCTCCCTCTGTAAGCAGCAACTCATTTCCACCTCCCCTCCATAGACCCTTGGCTCCATAGACCCTCGGCATCTCGTCCTCCCTCAGTCCCTTCCTGCTCATCTCTGTCTGAGCTTTCCGGTTGGAGTAACATTCTCCTGCCCTACTCAATCCCAGACAGGTCCTCCAGTTGCGCCCCGAACTCAGCATATCTTAACACTTTTGTCCAGTTCAACGTGGAAGACCCGGAATGAAGTCCACGGCAATAATACTCCTCTGACTCACACTGTTGGGAATTGGTGGTACAGCTTTAAAAGTTAATTGATTGGCTGTATCTGTAATTTTATCTCCTCAGGGCCTTAATTGGCCTCCATTTCGTCTCGTCCACGTGTCGATCATCTCCCTTCCCACCAGGATGCCTCAGGAGAGGATCTTTCTTCCATCTGGTGAGTGAAAGTAGTTTTAATCCCCACTTTCTTCCTCTTCATCCAAGGATCGCATTGCAACGGCCCAACCACTCTTGATGACCAGCAGTACAAACGGGGAAACCCATCGATATCGAATCATTTTCTCTGAGTATTTTGGTCACAGGCTGCAACTTGCGTCACCTGTCCAGCGTGTTTGGGGACAGATCTTGGAAGACTTGCAAGTTGATTTATTCAAAAACGTCGGTGGGGGAATTTCGGGTGATCTGATACAGCTCTTCTTTTACTTTAAAGTAATGAAATCATATTATTACATCTTGGGAACCACCTCTGACAGTGGCCTAGCTCGGAGGGCCCTATGGCAGCGATCTAATTGTATCTCGGCCTCAGTCTTATCCGGAAGGATTGAGGTCAGCCATCCAAGTTATCTGTCCGATCCCCAATAAGATTTATATCTTTCCTGAGCGCCTGCAGCTCGGACTGGAACAGTGACTTTAAATCATTTACCAGGTTTTTTAGGTCACTCTACAGGTCACTCCTTGTGACCAGCTCTCTTTCGCCACTTTCGCTTCTTTCCCGCCGCAATTCTCCTCTCTGAATTGGGGCCATAGCTAGCTCTCACTGCAGGGACCCTTCCAGCTCATGCCATTTCAGAATATGCAAAGTAAGTCTTCAAATCTAGCGAAGTCTTCTTCGTTTGGGCTCTCGTTGTCATCCTTGGGCAACCAGCGACTAAGTCCTAAGTTTTTGGGGTTTTTTAGTAGGTTTTATTGCTGTTTTGGTGCTTATAATTGCTGGGTATTGGCAAAGCTTTTACCCTCAGCTGCCATACCCATTGCTGACACGCATGTGCCTCACAAAATACTGTCTTGCTAAACATTTTCTTATACAATAGCACACTACTGCAACAATGATAGTAATCCCAAACCCAATACCAATGATATTATTCACATGCAGTAGGGTTGAGAAAGACAACCCTGCTCGCAGCGCCAAATATTCTGACAAGAAAATACTTATTCAAGAGATTGATTTGGATTGTCAATTTCAGCCACAAGTACACACAAGTACAACATCAGTTGTTATTAGTAAGTACAATTTATTGGTCACCTAACTTTGGGTATATTCAGAATCTTATGGCACTCCGCACTAAAATAATAGGTGCACCTTCTTATGCAAATTTATTTATGGGTCATTGGGTACAAACACACATTTACAGTGATAGAAAACAATATTGTGCCTGTATATATTTCTATCGCAGATATATAGACAATCTTATTTTAGTTTTGCAGGATGGAACTAGTTTATTGAGAGAATTCATGGAGTCGCTGAATTGTAACTATTACAACTAAAACTTTACTTATACTGCCCATATACATCACATTACGTACCTAGACTTAATGCTGTTTATCGATACGAATGGCCTTGTGTATTTCGCAAAGAAAATTCTAGAAATGCTTTCTTGACAGCGAACAGGGAATACGCAAGGGGCGATTTTTAAGATTGAAGAGAATATGCTCCACCACAGAGACATTCATTGAGCAATCTAGAGATCTTGCTCTGAGATTTCAGCAATGGGGTTACAGGTTGATAGATATACAGGATGCTTTTGACAATGCCTTCTTTACATTGAGATCAGATCTGCTGAAAGGACATCCCAATTAAAAAAATGAAAAAAGACTGAATTTTGGGGATAATACCCTCTTTTTTATTATACAATACTACAGACATAGTAATGACATTAGATCTATTGTTATGAAACATTGGGATGTCCTTCAGTTAGATTCGGACCTCAGACCCTTTGTCCAAAACGGTCCCAAATTCATCTTCAAAAAAGCCAGAACACTCTCCACTCATCTTTCAGGAGCTTATTTAGATCTCCTACTCAGCAAACGAGAGTTTTTTTTTACCTCCCACAGGTTTCCACAAATGTGGATACTGTAGCATTTGTAAATATTTCAGACCCATTAAGTCCATCTCATCTAGAGTAACAAAAGAGAAGTATAAAATTCAAACTCTCATTACATGCAACACAAATGTTGTGGTTTATATATTGAGATGTGTGCGGCAAAAATTACATAGGTAGGACCATAAGGCCTCTGAAGGTACGGATAATGGAACACTTGAGGTCCATAAAAAAACAAGGACCTTAGGTTTCCTGTACAGTACTGTATATCTGGACATTTATACGATTGCCATGAAGGTGATCTTAAAACATTCTCATTCAGTGCCATTGAATATATTCCACTCCACTGCCAGGAAGGGCAATCACTAGAACATCTTCAATCAAAGGGAGATGGTCTGGATTTTTACACTGAATACATTAAGCCCAGCTGGCATTAACACTGACTGGGAATTAAATCACTTCTTAATATAGGGCCAGATAGTTTTTACACCTGATACCAATATTCAGTCCCTATAGCTCAGGTATCTGAGGTTAACAGTTATTCGATGTATTATGTTATAAAGTTCTCATGTTTATTTCTCATGCATTTTTATACATTCCTTTGTCCTCTTTAGGGATAATAGTGTATTGTACATAATATATCCTGATGGGTTATTGGAACCTTTATATTGTGTCTATGAAGTTTCTACATATCGGTATCTATTAGCATGCATGGACACTAATATCGGTTCCACTCTATTCATTTTTCAATTAATTATCTAGTTCTCCAATATGAATGTTTCCATTTCAGTTGGTCTTTATCCCATGTTTTGTTTTGCATTGATTTAGATCAATATTCACCCTGTTGGTATGATGATGTCACGGTATTTGTTTAGTTGATTATACACACACACAAGTATTATTAGTTGTTTTTAATTGTATTTTGTTTCTATTTTATTCAAGTTTTTAATATTTTGGTCAGATCTCAGATTAATTTAATGTAACAATAAATGTATACATATACTTCATACAATGCTCTGATCTAGCACTGATTTGTAAAAAGTTTATATTTTTGCACGGGTGTATATTAGTTGTTTATATTTTTTTCATTTTCATCAATTTTGCATTGGGCATTAAAGTGGTGCGGGACGCCGCCGAGTGTGCCACCGCTGTCTCTAGAGTATAGCCCTCCTGAGTGATCTCATTATGGGGGGACTGTGTTTTTGGTTACACGAGGGGCGGGAAATATGGTTTGCGATCTGCATATATATATGTATGCATTATGAGAGGAACCATACACTTTGACAAAGCGCACGCATGCGCAAAACGCGTCAGGGGTACCTCTCATAGTCTCTATGTGATATAATGTTGCGGAGGATCCATTAAAAAGATTTTTTTCATCCGTTGACGCGATCCAACCTCTGTCTTTTTTTCCTCCGTTTGATACGCAGTGTACCATCTAATGTTTCCCCCATGGGACGCTACTTCCTCACTTTTCATAGCAAGCCTCTTACAACAACATCTGAGCACAGAAAAAGCATATCGATTTCAGCATTGTAGACATTTTTGTAAAAGACAAAGTTAACCCAATACACACCTCGGCCATCAGAAAAAAAACAAAACTCCATTCCCATTACAAAGACATACTTGAAAACGAGATGTAACTCTCAATGTATTACTTACTGGTAAAATATTTTATACATAAATAATTAATTTGGAAAGATAACATACTTATGAATGACCTCTGCCTGTTGTCTAAGTGCTCATCTACAAATGTAGCAAGGTTAACTTTCCCCTGCACCGTGGTCCAAAAAGGAAACGGTCATGGATCTGGGGATCGTGTCTGCCATGTTCATGCTGCCCCATGCTTTCGTATCGGTACACCCACATCATTAATCAATCGGGGATGCAATCATTGCGGTTGAGGGACTACGAGTGCCCTTGGCAAGACAAAAAGTAAGTCTTGCTACATCTGCATGTTGCTTTCATGTTTTTCCACTGCTAACCATCTGTTTCGGTAGAGGTCAACATTTTACAAGTATGCCTGCTGCCCTGGCACATTCTCAAGGAAGAGTGGTTTCAAATGCTCTTTAGGTGAGATTCCTCCTTTTTGGACTTCTCCTGCATCCTGAATCTCCATCTCCAGTAGCTGGCTGATGGTTGATGTGGTGGAGACATATCTGAAATGTATATATATATATATATATATATATATATATATATATATATATATATATACACATATATATATATGCAAGAGAAAAAGAGAGGACCCCGCATCCACAAGACATATAAACACAGCTAAATACCGACACTGGAAAAATCCAAACTACAGTGATGTGTCAGTGGTGCTATAAGGGCAGTATAATATAATGAGAGAGAAAAGAAGGCCCTAAATAAAGCACTCTAGTATGTGTATCAGTACAAATCACATAAGGTTTATTAAAGTATTGTCACAGAACAAAAATAGTTAAAACAAAGCACAGAAATTTTAAAATACAGCATGGATCCCCTGTTCATTACAGACCTAAACAAAACCTCCAAAAAGATGCCCAAAGTACACTCAGATAGTATTCTGAGACAACTGACAAAATAAACCTGGTGTGACACCCAACAGACTAAGTAGTCACAGCTAGGGCTATGTAATCATCAGCACAAGGTCAAATATACCTACTATCCCCTGCAGTATAGGGTTTGTCTAGAGCGACAAAGAGTAGCAGGTAAGTGACAGCAGAGATACACAAATTGCAGTCTACAAAGCACATGTAAGCCTATAGCTAGCAAGAGTGATACATCACCTATGGTCTGGTACAGTGTAGTCGGTACATGTAGGGGTGAACAAGGAGGGATGTTAGAGCATAGTAATGTGACCCAAAGAGGGGACAAACCAGGGGATCCTGCCTGCTAGACCTGCTCCTACGCGTTTCGGCCTTAGCCTTCTACAATACCACTCCCAGTAGAAGGAGTTTGTCCCCTCTTTGGGTCACATTACTATGCTCTAACATCCCTCCTTGTTCACCCCTACATGTACCGACTACACTGTACCAGACCATAGGTGATGTATCACTCTTGCTAGCTATAGGCTTACATGTGCTTTGTAGACTGCAATTTGTGTATCTCTGCTGTCACTTACCTGCTACTCTTTGTCGCTCTAGACAAACCCTATACTGCAGGGGATAGTAGGTATATTTGACCTTGTGCTGATGATTACATAGCCCTAGCTGTGACTACTTAGTCTGTTGGGTGTCACACCAGGTTTATTTTGTCAGTTGTCTCAGAATACTATCTGAGTGTACTTTGGGCATCTTTTTGGAGGTTTTGTTTAGCTCTGTAATGAATAGGGGATCCATGCTGTATTTTAAAATTTCTGTGCTTTGTTTTAACTATTTTTGTTCTGTGACAATACTTTAATAAACCTTATGTGATTTGTACTGATACACATACTAGAGTGCTTTATTTAGGGCCTTCTTTTCTCTCTCATATATATATATATATATATATATATATATATATATATATATATATATTTATATATCCCTCTGCAGTTGAAAATACAAATAAAAAAAACAACATTTGTATTATTTTAGAGCATATATAATATTTAATATCACTTAAAAAGGCATTTGAATCATCTTAGTTGTTACAATCTAGTAGAACCAACACTTTTGATAGTATACATTAATATCAACTATACTGGCTCCACAAGGAATAATTGTTATTTGGATTGGGAAGGATACACTATGATTAAATATCCCCCCTATATATTAAAGATGTGCCTAAAAGTTCAGATTTTAAAAAAAAAGGTTCTGGGGTGAAACACAAAATAAAAACACAAAAATGTGTAAAACTAAAACCACATCCAAAACAAAAACACATTTTTTGAGAACCAAAACACTAGTGAAATTGCCCATCCTTCCCGACAATGTAATTAGAGTGGCCACCATAGTGCAGATAATCCATTATAGATGATTTCTGTGGCATACAAATTTGTCACTTACCTTTATTTTCACCTATCTTTGAGGCTTCCTTCCAGCGCTTTTAGAGCTGATAAATCATCCAGCAGTATTATGCTATGTTTTGTCTTTTTCTCTCATTTCATGTATTGGGAGCTCATCTAAATTAAAATCTGTTTGGAACAACCAGGACATTGGTCTTCAACTGACATCCAACGGTTGAATACTACTTATGTATAGTCTTGGCTATACTGTACCGGGACTCAGATATATTGTCAAGTATTCTGCCAGGAAATTGCAGTTGAAAGCTTCCTGTCACTGGGAATCCAGGAGCAGGTAGGACCTCAGTGACCAGAACAGTAGGGGAGGCAAGGATTGTTGGGTCACAGGCAGGTGTCGGTGGCAGGCGGCAAGCAGGATCATCAGGGTCCAGGCAGGGGTCGGCAGCAGGAAGGCAGGAACAGGGCAGGGGAGCAGGAACTGAGACAAGGGACTCACAAGCAGGAAATAAACGGAGATGAGCCAGAACACTAGCAAGGGCCTTTAATATGAATCAGGACTCCACAATGAACAGAAGCAGGGGCATGGGCATAAGGAGTTAGGAAACAAAGGCCAGGGAGGAACAGGAAACAGGAAACTATAAGGACAGAGGACAGGAGCACCAAAGGAGACAGACAGATAGAGGAACCCCAAAGCAGACAGAAACAGCAGCACACCCAGTGGACAGAGAAGGAATAGAAAGGGAGAGGGAGAACTAGGAAGACTCTGACACTGCATGGCCACTGGCTGTTCACGGCTTCCCCTCGGACAAACTAATTGCCCATCAGAATTAACACAGCAATTGTCCCTGCTTCTAAATGGGACTCCCGCTGCCTTAATCCTACCGGGCTGCACCAGTCTGGAAGAGCTGCGCAGCGAGAGCAGACACAAGCACTCCCTCTCCCTGTGCATCTCTAACAGGTGATCGCAAGATTTTTATTTTATCTTAATTACATAGTATTGGAGCAGGGGCTCTGTGGAGCTGAACCACATAAATTTCAGCCCGGGGACCCCCTGCTTCTTGAGTTACAGGCGTATGGGGTACCAGTATCTACTGCAAGTTTAAATGTTCCTGTCAGGTGGGAGAATTAAACTTGCAGGAGATACTGTCTCCCCATATCAGGGTCTGTATATCAGAAAGCAGGGTGTCCCCGGGGCTGAAATTACTGCGGTTCAGCTCTGGAGACCCCCTACTTCAATACTATGCAATAAAAATAATACTAAAAGTAGCTTCATTACCTTAATCAATAGCCAGCAACCCTATAGTAAATAAAAGTTGTACTTACCCCTGCAAGGAGGAAGGCCATCCTTGTCATCATTGACAACATTATTAAAATAAAACAACTATGTACTGGTCAGTAACCACTTAATTATCTTAGCGATTACCAACCACTAAGGTAATAAAGGGGTTAACCCATCATGCTACCAACACGGGAGGCCTAACCACCCTACCCGGGGCAACTACCCCATCCCCCACCACTTCTACCCCATCACTATACACACAAATGGGCAAAAATCACTAGTACCCAAATATAGCTAAAGCACTTTGCCCATTTGTGGTGCTTAATTTTTTTCATAATTAAATAAAACAAACATTAAAATGCAATATAATAAACCCCAGTAGCAAATACATTCATTGAATGCCACTTTGATTATCTATGCCACCAACAGGATGCACAGATAACTAGATTGGCAATGAATGGGCACCCTTAAAAAAATCAAATAAATAAAATCCCAACAATGTGTTTCTTAGGCCAAGTTTATAGTGGAGAGTGGCCGCGCTCTCCCGCGCTGATGCTCACCACTCGCTTTCCAAATGGCTGCTTTTCATGATCTTGCCCCTCAGACAGAGTGTGAGCTCTGGTAGGCGGGGCTTGCGGGGCGGAGGCAGGATGGGAGGTGTACCTGACAAAGACGTCAGTGCGCACCGATGTCTCCACGCAGGGGGTGACGTCACAGCGCAGCGACCACGAGGAACCAGCGAGGCACAAAGCAAGTGAGGAACTAATTATATATATATATATGTCCGGTAAAGATAGACTGCACTCGGTTCAGTAATCATGAAAATCTGTATTGGGCATCTGAATAGAAAAGATAAATCACCCAATCTTATATATATGTGTGTGTGTTTGTGTGAGTGTGAATATATATACATATGTGTGTATGTATAAATATATATTTTTTATATATATTTATGTGTGTGTGTGTTAATCTATACATCTACACTGGCGACACACTTTATTCGAGCTCGGCTAGTCCCACGAATTCGGGTATACCCGGGTGTATTGAGGTTTGTGACTGTTTTCTGCCCGAGTGCATTGAGGTATTTTCCAAGCATGGATTGAAGCATTTTATTCCCGCTGGCTGCAATACTGCACAGTATATATATACATACTGCATTACAATTCATGAATTTATGCCATCTGGTAGACACGAGAAGCATTTCAGCCTATTAAATCCTAATCATTATCATTTAACAGATCAGCCGCCCGTCAGCCAGGCATGAACCCAGGCTGGGAAGGCAAACGCAACGAGGCTTGTCAGAGGTGAGGAGCGGCGCATTCCAGGTATCTGCCAGGTACATACTGGGTATTTGCTCGAATAAAGTGTGTCGGTGCAGTATACATGTATATATATATGTATATATGTATATGTATGTATGTATGTATATATCCAATCTGAATGAAAAGAGTGAGCTGCTAGTTCTTGGAGATTTTAACTTCAATTGGCTTGACCCTAAAAACCACAAAATCCAGATACAAATCAAATCGCTTAACCTATCGCAACTCATTTCCCAACCCACACGGACAAACCTGAAATCGCACAACCATTCCTTGCTTGACTGGATTCTCTCCTCAAATCCCAGCAGAATCCAATCCTCTGGTATCCTTCCTGACATTTTCAGTGACCATGCAATAGTGTTCTGTGTAAGGAAAATTAAACCGCCCCAATCAAGCCCTAAAGTTCTCCTCACTAGAACATTAAAAACTTTAACCCACAACAGTTTCTGGCTGACCTTACCAACTGCCCTTGTCACATAATCGATTTAATTCCCGACCCTGATTCTGCGCTTGACTATTTCCAATCCGAATTCTTAGAACTCTGTGATCCCCATGCTCCACTACACAGAATAAGGGTACGGGGTGCCCACCTTCCATGGGTTACACCTGACCTTATAGCACTCTACCAGTTCAGGGATGCCTTGTGGAAAAGCCACAAAGTAACTGGCACTACCAACGATCTCTATCACTACAGATGCCTGCGGAACATGTGCACAAGGCAAACAAGGCATGCAAAAGCACAATATTACTCTGACAATCTCCTCCAGAATACATCAAACCCAGCTAACTTCTGGAAGGTTATCAACAACATATTCCAGCCTTCTAACCATCAACAACCAGGTAATATTACTAAGGGGGATATTACTCTGACAAACCCCACCGACATTGAAAAATGCATTCAATGATTACTTTGTGGGGTGTGCTACTAACTTATTAGCGAAACACAACCCAAACCACAAACCTGAATCTCATCCTGGGAGAAACTATATACAGTAGCCCCAACCCCTCCCAACACTGCCCACAATTTTCAATTTGGCCCAGTATCCGAAGAGGAGATTACACAAGCGCTCCTCAAATTAAAACTAAGCAGCCAATGTGGACCTGACTTACTACAATCTAGGTTCCAAAGACTTGGTGCCCCAGCAATTGCCAAACCAATTGCTTCCATAGTCAACTCTATCCTGTCTGCAGGCCATATCCCTAAGACCTGGAAAACTGCTAGAGTTATCCCAATCTTCAAAAGTGGGGACAAAAACACTGTCTCAAACTACAGGCCAATCTCCCTTCGCCCAATCCTATCCAAAGTCATGGAAAAATGTGTCCACTCCCAACTAAGCGATTACTATACCAAGACAAATTTCCCTAGCCATTTCCAATCTGGCTTTCGCCCCAAACACTCTACCGAAACTACCCTGCTAAAAGTTTGCAATGAAATCCAGTGTGGAATGGAACGTGGTCAACTCACTGGTGCAATATTCCTAGATTTTGCAAAGGCTTTTGATACTGTTGATCATGCTATCCTGCTTAACAAACTCCAGAGCTCTGGAATAGGGAAGCATGCTTTAAACTGGTTTCAGTTCTACCTATCAGGTAGATCCCAACATGTATCCATCTCAGGCTCTAACTCAAACCCCCTGGATATCACCTGTGTCGTCCCGCAAGGCTCTGTTCTGGGGCCCCTACTCTTCTCAGTGTTCATCAATGATCTTCCCACAGCTTTTAATGAAGCTTCAATACACATGTATGCAGATGACACAATCTTATATGCACACAGCCATAGCCTCTCCGACCTTGAACACGTACTTCAGTCTGACTTTTTGAGAATCGAAAACTGGATTTCCCAAAACAAACTGTTTTTAAACACTGACAAGACTGTAACAATGGTATTTGGGACCAAGACTACATTTTTAAAGCTTCCAGTGACTGAGCTCCAGATCAGAACCAACGCTAACACCACCCAAACTCCTGTTACTAGTTTTAAATACCTGGGCATATGGTTTGACTCCCACTTAACATTCGGAATGCACATTGATGCCCTGACATCCAAAACCTATGCCAAACTAGGTGTACTTTACAGAAACAAATCCTCCCTAAGCCTGCTGGTCAGAAAGCGTATTGCACAGCAGATGCTAATGCCAATTATCGACTATGGAGACATAGTATATGGCTCGGCACCCCAAATCCACCTTGGCAAACTTGACACCCTCTACAATTCAATTTGTCGTTTCGTTCTCCAATGCAACTACAACACACATCACTGCGAAATGCTCAAAGAACTACATTGGTCATCACTCGAGTCTAGGCGCGAAGTTCACCTTTCCTGTCTTGCCTTCAAATACTTTCTGGGCAAGCTACCCACCTATCTGAACAAGCTCCTCACCCCTACCACATGCAGCACTTATCATCTGAGATCTGACTCCAAAAGACTGTTCATGGTCCCAAGGCTCAACAAAGTATCCGGCCGCTCCTCCTTCTCTTACCGTGCACCCCAAAACTGGAACAACCTACCGGAGACTCTCACATCCACCACCAGTTTAAGTTCTTTCAAAACTAAGGATGTCTCACATTTTAATCTGGTCTGTAACTGTTACATAAGCCTATAATATACATCTTCTCTAACTGTGCATGCAATGTATTGTATATAATGTATACCCTGTTCATTTATGTAACTGTATTTGTAACCATGTATTATTTGTCATATTAACTATGTCCAGGACATACTTGAAAACGAGAGGTAACTCTCAATGTATTACTTCCTGGTAAAACATTTTTATAAATAAATAAAAATAAATATCAAGCGTTGTGTACATATGTTCATTTAAAAGTAATTTTTTTGCACACGTAATTTTTATTTGTCTATTCCCATATAGATTTCTTTCTACTGGAACATCTTTTCGTGCGTTGGCTTTCTTCTTCAAGATGGGAACAACAACTGTTGCAGCAATAGTTCATGAGACATGTGCTGCTATCTTCAGTTGTTTGCAAGCAAAGCATATGCCCTTCCCAACCATGGAAAATTTTGAAAAGGTGGCAAGTGAATTCGAACATCAATGGAACTTTCCAAATTGCATTGGATGTATTGATGGCAAGCACATACGGATCAAAAAAAAACAAAATCTGGCAACATGTTTTTCAATTACAAACATTTTCACTCAATAGTTCTTCAAGCTGTTGCAGACGCTAAATGTCGCTTTACAGCAATCGATGTGGGAGCATATGGCAAGCAAAGTGATGGTGGGGTGTTCAGAGCATCATCTCTGTTCAAGTTAATCGAGGAACAAAAACTTGTCTTTGCCCTGGCCCCAAATCTTTGCCATTAAGTGTGCGTGAAAAATTGCCACATGTGCTCTTGGCGGATGAGGCATACCCTTTGTTGAAGTACCTGATGAAGCCGTATGCAAGGAGAACACTAACTAGAGAGTCCGAAATATTTAATTACAGA
Source organism: Ascaphus truei (assembly GCF_040206685.1). Classification (NCBI taxonomy): domain Eukaryota; kingdom Metazoa; phylum Chordata; class Amphibia; order Anura; family Ascaphidae; genus Ascaphus; species Ascaphus truei. The sequence goes on along the minus strand of NC_134485.1, from coordinate 168,433,304 downwards.
CTTTCCAGGGCACGAAGCTGTGTGGAGTGTGCATTTGGCATAATGTCGGCAAAGTGGCGGAAACTGCTGAAAGCAATAGATACATCGGTGCCACATGCCAAACGTATCGTTAAATGTGTGACCATCCTACATAATGTCATCATAGATTTGGATGGGTCAAATGATATGCCCATGGCTGATCGTGAACATGTACGTTGCGTTTCTCTACCCAGGCATAAAGCCAACAGTGTCCATGGCAGAATGGCCAAATTTGTAAGGGATTCATTTGGGACTACTTCAATGAAGAGGGAGCAGTGCCATGGCAAAATGACATGTAGCATTGTTATCATTATTGTTGTATCACATATCAATCGGTAGCAAGCAAAAGTTGTTTTAAATTAGTATCCATTAATAGTTGATATGTTTAAACATGTGTAAAAAAATTTAATATGTGTATAATAATGTTAAAATAAATGTTGTGTGGTGAACGTTTACCAGTTGTGTGCAAATTTTTAACTTTTTTACCCTTTGAAACACACAGTAGTTATCTGACAGACAAGGTGTTCACATTCTACAGCCATCCAAAATTTGAGGTTGTTTGCAGGTGACCGCTGGGTACAACAGAAGACAGAGAAGCCCAATGCTACATCCAACATGACAGAAATACACAGTAAAATACTTATATATTCTCTTGAAATAGGGTCATTTAGTTTAACCCTTTGGCCAAAGCGTAAGCTTTCGAGCCACGTCAAGGCAGACACCTGTTCGCAAGGCCAGACACTACCAGATAAAATACTAATATACCTCTATTAGGATTAAAATTCTCATTTACCTCTATTAGGAGGGAGAAAGACCACAGTGGGTCTATATCCAGCAGAATGAGGCACTTGCAAACTAGGGAAGTGGGGAGGGGCGGGCTTAAAACCTGGGAAGGAGGAGCCACTAACCTCCACCAGCTGGAACAGCTGAGAATGGGTTAACAAAACACAGAACCCCAGCAAGCTCTTTTTGGAAACCCCTGAGCCCCCACAAAATATATATATGTGTCAAAATGGAGTGCTATTGAGCGTGGCATATGTATACAACAAACGACAGAGAAGCCCAATGCTACATCCAACATGACAGAAATACACAGTAAAATACTTATATATTCTCTTGAAATAGGGTCATTTAGTTTAACCCTTTGGCCAAAGCGTTGTAAGCTTGCGAGCCACGTCAAGGCAGACACCTGTTCGCAAGGCCTAACACTACCAGATAAAATACTAATATACCTCTATTAGGATTAAAATTCTCATTTACCTCTATTAGGAGGGAGAAAGACCACAGTGGGTCTATATCCAGCAGAATGAGGCACTTGCAAACTAGGGAAGTGGGGAGGGGCGGGCTTAAAACCTGGGAAGGAGGAGCCACTAACCTCCACCAGCTGAAACAGCTGAGAATGGGTTAACAAAACACAGAACCCCAGCAAGCTCTTTTTGGAAACCCCTGAGCCCCCACAAAATATATATATGTATATGTGTCAAAATGGAGTGCTATTGAGCGTGACATATGTATACTGCATTAGGCAGTGAGGCATTTAAAGTGAGGTTTTTAAGTGATACAGTTAGACTACAGTTTGACTAGAGGTGACTGGGGACTGCTTCTTTCTGCAAACTCTTTAACTCAAGACAACAAATGGTAAGCTATTCAGATCACACTATGATCCCATGCTTGTTAGCCTGCATAGTTTAGCCCCCCACCCCTTTACAACTTCTTTCACTGCAGCCTCTCCCAAAACTGACTGCACAAAACACTGAAACCCTGAACTGACTCTAGCATTGCAATGCAGCAAAACACATGACAAGGTACAGGTTCACCCCTGCTGTTTAGTCTGCACACACTCACTCTGCTCACAGCAGCTCCTTGCAGCACTGCCTACCTCTGGCATCATGAACCTGCTATGTCTTCTAACTTTTTTCTTTCTCCTGGCCTCATGGAGATGTTACTCCCTCTATCCACTACAAACTCCTCCATCCTGGCCCACACCCAACATCACCATACACCCTGGACTACTCAAAAGCCTTGCACTATCTACTGAATGTTGGTGGAGAACACTAAAAACCAGCACACCAACCACTGCTCACTCTAATGGAAAACACCACAAATTTACAACTTGCAAACAACTACCCAAATTTCTTCTCATACTATTACTCTCTCTAGCAGGTGATATTGAACCTAACCCAGGTCCTCCCATTTCAGCTCTGTCCCATGCCCCTGAGAATTCCACCTTTAAATTCCAAAAAGGGCTATCTGTCGCCCATATAAACATCCGGAGCCTGCTGCCCAAACTGGATGAACTAAGGGCATGGTGCCTTATGCATAAACCCAAAGCCATCGTTCTTACAGAAACATGGCTATCCTCTAAAACCCCTGATGCAAATATCGCCATTCAGGGATACTCCATTTTTAGGAGAGATAGGTCAAAGAGAGGAGGAGGGGTGTTATTTTATATTGCAGACACCTTACAATTTACACTGCTACATTGCCCACCAAGTCCACCCTCTTTTGAAACTCTAGTTGGCAAAATCTGCCTCCCCTTTTCTAAGCCCATCTTGCTTGCTGGCATCTACCGCCCCCCTAAAGCCCTTCTACAATCCTTGACTGATATCACCCAATTTCTTGCCTCCATTTCCTCTCTGAATGAGAAGAGTGAGCTGCTAGTTCTTGGGGATTTCAACTTCAATTGGCTTGACCCTAAAAACCACAAAATCCAGATACAACTCAAGTCACTTAACCTATCGCAACTCATTTCCCAACCCACACGAATAAACCTGAAGTCGCATAACCATTCCTTGCTAGACTGGATTCTCTCCTCAAACCCCAGCAGAATCCAATCCTCTGGCATCCTTCCTGACATTTTCAGTGACCATGCAATAGTGTACTGTGTAAGGAAAATTAAACCGCCCCATTCAAGCCCCAAAGTTCTCCTCACTAGAACATTTAAAAACTTTAACCCACAACAGTTTCTGGATGACCTTACCAACTGCCCATGGCACAGAATCGATTTAATTCCCGACCCTGATTCTGCGCTCGACTATTTCCAATCCGAGTTCTTAAAACTCTGCGATACCCATGCTCCACTACGCAAAATAAGGGTACGGGGGGCCCACCTTCCATGGGTTACACCTGACCTTATAGCACTCTACCAGTTCAGGGATGCCTTGTGGAAAAGCTACAAAGTAACTGGCACTACCAAGGATCTCAATCACTACAGATGCCTGCGGAACGTGTGCACAAGGCAAACAAGGCATGCAAAAGCACAATATTACTCTGACAATCTCCTCCAGAATACATCAAACCCAGCTAATTTCTGGAAGGTTATCAACAATATATTCCAGCCTCCTAACCATCAACAACCAAGTAATATCACTAAGAGGGATATTACTCTGACAAACCCCACTGACATTGCAAATGCATTCAATGATTACTTTGTGGGGTGTGCCACTAACCTATTAGCGAAACGCAGCACAAACCCCAAACCTGAATCTCATCCTGGGAGTACCCCTATAGTCCCACCCCCTCCCAACACTGCCCACAATTTTCAATTTAGCCCAGTATCTGAAGAGGAGATTACACAAGCGCTCCTCAAACTAAAACTAAGCAGCCAATGTGGACCCGACTTACTACAATCTAGGTTCCTACGACTTGGTGCCCCAGCCATTGCCAAACCAATTGCGTCCATAGTCAACTCTATCCTGTCTGCAGGCCATATCCCTAAGACCTGGAAAACTGCCAGAGTTGTCCCAATCTTCAAAAGTGGGGACAAAAACACTGTCTCAAACTACAGGCCAATCTCACTTCTCCCAATTCTATCCAAAGTTATGGAAAAATGTGTCCACTCCCAATTAAGCGAGTTCTACACCAAGACAAATTTCCCTAGCCAATTCCAGTCTGGGTTTCGTCCCAAACACTCCACCGTAACTACCCTGCTAAAAGTTTGCAATGAAATCCAGTGTGGAATGGAACGGGGACAACTCACTGGTGCAGTATTCCTAGATTTTGCAAAGGCTTTTGACACAGTTGATCATGCTATCCTGCTTAACAAACTCCAGAGCTCTGGAATAGGGAAACATGCTTTAAACTGGTTTCAGTCCTACCTATCAGGAAGATCCCAACATGTGTCCATCTCAGGCTCTAACTCCAACCCCCTGGATATCACCTGTGGTGTCCCGCAAGGCTCTGTTCTGGGGCCCCTACTCTTCTCAGTGTTCATTAATGATCTTCCCACAGCTTGTAAGGAAGCCTCAATACACATGTATGCAGATGACACAATCCTGTATGCACACAGCCATAGCCTCTCTGACCTTCAACACATACTTCAGTCTGACTTTTTGAGACTCGAAAACTGGATTTCCCAAAACAAACTGTTTTTAAACACTGACAAGACTGTAACAATGGTATTTGGGACCAAGACTAAATTTGTAAAGCTTCCAGTGACTGAGCTCCTGATTAGAACCAACGCTAAAACCACCCTAACACCTGTCACTAGTTTTAAATACCTGGGCTTATGGTTTGACTCCCACTTAACATTCGGGATGCACATTGATACCCTGACAACCAAGACCTATGCCAAACTAGGGGTACTTTACAGGAACAAATCCTCCCTAAGTCTCCTGGTCAGAAAGCGTATTGCACAGCAGATGCTAATGCCAATTATTGACTATGGAGACATAGTATATGGCTCGGCTCCTCAAACCCACCTTAGCAAACTTGACACCCTCTACAATTCAATTTGTCGTTTTGTTCTCCAATGCAACTACAACACACATCACTGCGAAATGCTCAAAGAACTAGATTGGTCATCACTAGAGTCTAGGCGCAAAGTTCACCTTTCCTGTCTCACCCTCAAATACTTTCTGGGCAAGCTACCCAGCTACCTGAACAAGCTCCTCACCCCTACCACATGCAGTACCTATCACCTGAGATCAGACTCCAAAAGACTATTCATGGTCCCAAGACTCAACAAAGTATCCGGACGTTCCTCCTTCTCCTTCCGTGCACCCCAAAACTGGAACAACCTACCAGAGACTCTCATATCCACCACCAGCTTAAGTTCTTTCAAATCTAAGGCTGTCTCACACTTTAATCTGGTCTGTAACTGTTTCATAAGCTCATAATATATATTTTCTTTAACTGTGCATGCAATGTCTTGTATATAAATGTATACCTTGTTCATTTATGTAACTGTATTTGTAACCATGTATTATTTGTTTTACTCTGTGCCCAGGACATACTTGAAAACGAGAGGTAACTCTCAATGTATTACTTCCTGGTAAAATATTTTATAAATAAATAAATAAATATGTATACAACAGACGGGTATGCTCATCTTTATCACAAACATATTGTGTCCTGTTTTTATGTGGGTGTGGCGTAGTGACGATTGAGTGTGATTCGGTCACTGCTTGTTTGTGTGTGTTTTGTTGTCTGTTTCAGCCATGTGGCCACATCCTATGTCCCTGTAGTTTCTATATAAAAAGAACATATACATTGAACAACAAAACAGTACAATATTCTTAAAAAGAATATACATTTTATTTTAAAGTTCAACGCAAACTGTGCGTAAAAAATAAACAGTACAAACATAAAAATAGAACTGTAAACATGTGAAAAAACGCCGGATATAATGCTAACTTTACTACAGGGATGATTGATATTCCAAAATTGTCTCAATGATGAGATCCTGCAGTCTTTTCCTGAAGCGCATTTTTCGTACTGTGTCCATTGGCATTAGATACTGGACGAAAGTACGATAGTACTCCATCTCTTCATTATATTCACCCTGGTTTATCATCTTGTCCATTATTGATATTTTTTGCACTTCCATGTCGACCATTTGTTTGCGCAGGTCGTTCGTTGTCCTCGTTTATTTTGCAGGGGGTTCTGGGCACTCCACACACTCCTGTTCTGGATCCTCTTCAACAAACGACAATTCTAGTACTGTTGAATCCTGGGTGTTTTCTTGGGACTCCAGGTTGCTCTCAGTTGTGCAGGAACCATTTGCACTCTTAAAAAAAGCATGTTTTGGAAGTACGGCCAGGATGATGTTAGTTCAATGTTGCTTAGTCCTGGGTCACCCGAACGTGGAGGCTTTTGTTTCCTGAGCTCCCTTCTGAAAGCATCCCGCAGGTTTTTCCATTTAGTCTTTGTAGCGTCAGCTATAATAAAACAACAACAAAGAAAGGAATTAGAACACAAATATATACATATATATACAGTATATGTTGCCACGCCGCCTTCTTGCTATCAAATGAGATGTGACAGGGCTTACATAGGGCTTGTGACATCACATTTGACAGATACATGGTACATTAACCAATCCAATTTGTGGATGTACCATGTGTCTAGGCACCATGTTTGGCAGGGAATGACTTCTCTACCAAACTTGTTGGAATCACATGGTACATCCACCAATCCGATTAGTGGATGTAACATGTGATACCTTCCCTTTTTTGAAGTGATGTGACGTCATCTTAAAGGGAGGGAGGGAAGTCATCCAATCAGGTATGATATGCTTCCCTCACTTTAATGTGACGTGACATCACTTCAGAAAAGGGAAGGCATCACATGGTACATCCGCCAATAGTGTTAGGACCTGCATAGTTGTCATACCGTGTCGTGGCTGCAGGCTTATAATGTTTTGGCCAAAGGGTTTAACTAAATGATCCTAACTTATGAGAATACAAACATTTAAGTATTTAAGTATGTATTATTTGTCATATTGGATATAGCATTGAGTATTTTTGTCATTATTTGTGGTGTTGGCAGACTGATGGGTACAAGCACCAAAAAAACTTTTTCTACCTAATTGAATAAATGCCCTTTTGTATAACTTTTTTGATTGCTAAATATGTGTGTATCCTCCTCTTGGAGGACTACTAGTTTCTGTAAATGGTTGATTGCCTTAGGGGACTAACTGTGTTGGCTCACTCAGGTTACTCCCCTACCCTCCCATCATGTATGTATGATGTCAATGTGAGGATATATATAGCCACCTCTTATGTTCTAGAGGAATGTTAATCAGAGTTATGACTGGGGTCCTCATTGTGAGTCCTTTATATAGGTTTGTGTGTATAGTCATATGTGTTAAGATGTGTCCTGTCATCTTTTATTGTTTTTCAGTTAGTGACGTGCCCCTTCTAAGTTAGCGTCTATTAAAGGAACGGGAAACTTATGTCTGTGGATGAAAGATGCCAACCGTCCTTGTCTTATCGGGCTGTCATTACAGCAGTCTTTCCGCCACTGTCCTCATAGGTTGCCTATACTGCATTCTTGGCTCACTTTCAACCTGTCCATGTAGCAGGTTCTCGCTGGCATTATAGTTTCTCCACAAACGGTGTCTAATCCCCCTTTTTGAATGAGCCACTAAGTGTGTCCCTCCCCTGAATATGAATGGGAAATACCAGGGGATAAAGTCTTGAAAGTATTGTTTGCCACAAATTTCTTCCGAGTGCAACATATGTCGATGCCTGTAGAGTGTTTTAGACGGCGGTTAATAAGCACCTTATTGTTTAATAAAAGTTCCTGGTGCCCATCTATTTCCTATTATTTTATTTTTGCCCAGTCTGCACCTACCCAACACATAGAAAAGGCCTGAGAGACTGAGCACTGCCATTGTACTGTACATAACACATTTGATGTGACATTCAGAGCCGGGTAAGGAGGGTATGTTTAAGCATATATGTAGAAGTATGAATACTAAATGTGAGTGCCATGAATATTAATAAATATGTCTATGCATACAGTATGTGTGTTTACTATCCCAAAAGCTGTTCAGATGCTAAAACACAAATTAATAAGATTTGTTCATTCTAACAAATATGGCATGACATTTAAAATGAATAATTCAGTTGATGCACATAAACACACAGATAATATATATAATGAGTGAATATCATAAAGTGGATATCAGAGAATAAGCAGAGATTATCCATGAGAATTACATTTTATGAGATATTTAATTTTTATTTGACTTCTCAAAGTTTTAGATGCTGAGTCATTCCCACTTAATGACGATAAAAAAGTAATATTCTCACAATTTCATCTTATTTTTTCTCATGATTGTCTCTTATTTTTTTTCCTTAGAAACAAACAAACAGCTAAGTGCAGACAAGGGCCATTTGGTTATTTAATTTTTATTTTCTAAGGTAAAACATAAATATAATGTATTTAGTTTATAGTTTTTTTTGTAAATTTGTAAAAAAAAATTGTGTGCCTACTTTAGTCCAATAATTTGTAAGCTCTTTTTTACTGTATTGCCCTCTACTGCTACTAGTGTAGATGGATTTAGTAAACTTTTTGTGAAGGTCTTTATTATGCATATGGGACTTATTCTACTGTGTACCCACCAAGGCGGCTATTGAGTCCTTTACTTTAATTGGGATTTTTGGCCAAAAATTGCCCAAACTGCCGCTATGGTAGATATAGAATTACCCCCATAGTATTCAATCCTGCATTTTTGCTTTAATGTCTAATGAGAAGATTTAATAAAGGTCGATAATGGAAAAAAAGTAGGTGACATCTGGAAATATTGCAAACCTATTAGAAGTTGTGATAGCATGTAGCTCTCTCTCTCTCTCTCTCTCTAAACCTTTAAGACCCATCTAAAAACACGCCTCCTTAACGAAGCATATGGGTAGCTCCGCTGGCTAATATTATACCTCTCATACATCGATCTTGACCCCGTGCAGGCGCACTTACCAGAACACCCTCCTACTGTCTCTGTGCGTTCTTCCTACTTTCCACTTAGATTTTAAACTCTTCAGGGCCAGGACTCCCTTTCCTAATGTTTCTTTTATGTCTCAAATACTTATTTCAATTATGTGTTATATTATTATGTCACATGTATTACTGCTGTGAAGCGCTATGTACATGCATGGCTCTACATAAATAAAGATATACATACATACATATGTCAGAGATATTTTAAGCGTAGCACACAGTATGCAAATGAGCATGTAAAAGAGTCATATCGCACAATTATTCACTTATTTACATTCTATTCACTAAAGTCTGATACAATATTGAACTTAATGTAAGCTAATGTATAATGTATTGATCATTAATCTACTTCACTCTAAATTAAACAAGGAGTATGAATGCTTTGTTCCCTAAAAGACCCAAACTGATAAAATAGTAGCATATTTACTATGGTAAATATTAGTTGTGCATAGTATTCTAAACCTGATAATACATTTAAAAAATCATGAGTATGTCCATAATAAAGTACCCTGAGGAAGATAAACAGTCCTATAACACTCAATGCATTGAACAATTCCAATAGTTAATACATTTGACCATTTGTAATAGTGCAGCTGGAGTCAGGCGCTAAATAGTTTGTGACAAAGTGCCAGATAGGGTTAACTCCTGAGCTGCAGAGAAGGCTGTAAAATATCAGAAACATATGTGTTAGTTGCTCCTGTGGCAACTCAGCTTTTAAACCCTTTAAATTTCCTACCTCTAATTGACTATTCCCTACTGATTAATGACTAATATTAAGTTCAGCAAAATGAATGTACACAGAAATACATTTGAACTGATGTTACAGGAAACAGAAATATACCAGCACTTTTAATGTTATGGTCATTAGATTAATAAAGATGACTTTTTTGTACGGGAATTTATTTTAGAAACGATAATATGCAGAAATGATTGACTCAATAATGGAGTATAAAAAACATTCAGTTCTAGTTTAAAAAAACTCTACATTATGAGGTCCATAAACATGTGAATCTGGTTTGTAGTGATTTCAACGAATTTTGTTTAGTGATTTCTCAGATAACAAGAGCTTCATATTTCTGTGGAATTCCCATTTGCTAGTGAACTGCTGCTGCTATCCTGATTGATATATGACGGCAATGGCACTTTTCCATTTGACATTCTCTTTACCCCACTCTCTCTTATGCTTGAACAACAGCTCTTACTTTTGTGTGTTACAAAAATAAAAGGCAAGCCATGTGACAGAGAGACAGAAGAACAAAAGCATTCAGAAATTACCAAGCCTCTGTTTACAGTACCTCTCCAAACCAGAGGAAAAAAAGGAATTTGCAATAATACATTTTTAAAGGTTGGTATGGAAAGGGGCTCATGCATCGTTGCTTGATTTAATACAGATTATTATTATTATTATTATTATTATTATTATTGGAATTAATCACATTTGTTCATTTAAAAAATGGACAATCTACAATAGATAATTAAACATTTTATCTTAGTACTGTATAAAAACTAGTATTAGGAATTGCACAACTGAAAATGTATAAGTAACAGGTATTATTGTAAAGCAAATAAAGGACTGATGTTTCCTTTTCTGAATCTGTAAAGATAAGGCAATTCTTATAGACAGTTTGGATACTTAATGATTTATTTCCTGAACAGTCTCTGGAAGGTCCTGCTTACTAATTTAACATTTTAACTGTTTGCATTTACGACTACTGTACATACGTTTGCTGATCCCCTGCACATCATCAGCTGAATATTTGGAATGATTAAAACAATAGACAACACGTATTTCAAGCTACAGCATGTGCTGTGCGGCACCACTTTTAATTTATACAATAATATTTATCCTAATGTTGGAGGAGCTTTGTCATGGATTGAACAGCACTGGTTATGGATTAGAATGGATTTCATGTATGTCTTTGATTGGCTGCTGGCTATGAGGAAATCTACAGTGTTTGTCTTGGCAGTACCTCAGAGGAGTATATTTAGTCGTGGATTTAGTTCCTTCAGCACAACAAATGCTAAAGTGTGAACTGTGCAGTCAGTATATTTCAGACAAGGATGCTAAATTCAAGGTATTGGCAGTATACAATTGTTGCAAGAAACAGCCAAGTGTAAGGCAAGATGTTCAAGACAAATTTGTGAAATCCATATTTTAGAGCGTGGACTAACATGAGAAGTGTTTACATTATTGTATGGGACAAATGAAAAGTTTTCCTTGTTTTTTTGCGGTTTAATGCAAATGGATTAAGAATGGAAATAGAACCCCATTTACAAAAAACAACTTGAAAAAAGGTAAGAAGCATATCTAGTACTGCTGTTAAAAATAAACATAAAATAACATTTTGATGTAAATATTTGTTTTTTATAGTAGTGACTATAATTGATCATAGTTTGCATTATATTAAATTCAGTGAGGCATTTGAATATCATTTTAACAATTGAAAATGCTAAAATCTGCAAAATTTGTATGCAAATTATTTTATTTTTAATATTTTTGTTTTATAAAATTTATGAACACATTTACTTTGGGGAGACTTAGCCAAACTAAAATAGTTAAAGCTATGGTCGCAGAAAATGTATGTATAAAGGGAAAGTAAAGCCAATTAGATATGTGACAAATGTCATTGGTTGTAATTTTACTTCAGCAAAATACTGATTTTCCATGATAATGCCCAATTTCAATTTAACAAAGGGTAAACTCTGGACATGTCTTTTTGTACAACCTACTGTAATAACTATGCAGCAGCTATCTCAGCTATCACAGGCAATTATCCTGTTTCATTATTCTTTTACTGCCAAACTGATTTTATACATTTGTGTATCCCAGTGTATGTTACTACTGTTGCTTTTATTTTTATACTATAAAAGGTTGTGTTCTCCTTACTTTTTGCGCCCTCATTTCTTTTTCTTTTATTTTGGAGTAACTTAACTAGGTAACTACATACTGTATGCTGTCATAGGTCACATCTGTAATTGTTTGTGCTTTTAATAATTCTACATCATTTTGGTATGAGTGGAGCTTCCCTATTATTCGTTTATTTCAGTATATTTTAAAAAATCTCTGTCCTCTAGATCACTACAGTTCATTTCAGTATTCTTTACTTTAAAAAGTGTAGTGTTTCCACATAAATAGAAATGTCTGTCTAAATGTATGTCTTTCATAGATCTCTTTGTAACTAATAATGTTGCATTAACAACCACAGACAAAGGCATTAGTATTAGATCATTGGCACTGTTGGTGATAAATAGTTTTGACTTTCCATTGGATGCTTAAATTCTGATAATACCAAGATAAAAGACCAGCTGTAGTTAGATTATTCATGTCGCCCTGTGGGTGACCAGATCTCCTGGATTTTCCACAGTTCTACAAATGAGTGTTGTCAGAGATTGCTGTCTGGTCTGATTCTGATCAGCTGTTATTTCCTTTTTATGTATATGAGTGTGTGGAACATATTAACATTTCTGTATAAACATGTGCTATGTTTGGAATCCCTCTCATGCCCCACCTCTAACTTACAGAACAATAAAGAAAGGTTAAGAGCCCTTTGAGCAGCTGGTTGTCAGTACATGCTCGACATTGAACATTCTAATGGGCACCACTTCAATCACTTCCACTTTAGCTGCATATTTAATGCGCCTCCCAGTATTGTTTATTTGTTTCTTCTCCCACAAGCTAAAGAGTGGTATTAAGGATAGAATTATTTACATGGCTAATTTTAATTTAAAATAGTTACTAAGCTAATGCAGATTGTCTGCATATATAATGGAAGACTACGCTAACTATATATATGTATGTATGTATGTATGTATGTATGTATGTATGTATATATGTATATATATATGTATATATATATATATATATATAAATAAAAAATCCAAAGAATCAGCCGGCACTCCACTTGCAAAAATTGGGTGCTTGTCCCATAAAGCAATAATAAACCATACAATACCGTTTGAAGCACGAGATCAGGAGACAGCACTCTGGTAAGTTTGATCACACGTTTTTGTATTGAAAAAGACACATAAACCGACGTTTCGGTCCCCCAGTGGGACCTTTCTCTCTGGGGGACCGAAACGTCGGGTTATGTGTCTTTTTCAATACAAAAACTTGTATACAAGGTGCACCACCTTGAGAAAGGTCCCACTGGGGGACCGAAACGTCGTTTTTTGTGTCTATCAAATATAGAACATTTTTGATTTACTTACCTGCGTGCTGTCCCTTGATGTCGTGTTGCAACAGGTATCGTATGGTCTATATATATATATTAATATTACACAGAATAACAGAATAAACTATTTGTACAAATATCAATGATGTGTTTATTGGGCTAAAGCTAAGTGATTGATAACTCTATCATTTTGGACTCCCCCGCACCCATTTTCATTTTTTCATTACCTTGAAGGTATTTTTATTGTCACCAATGCTTACTTGCTAAACTAATATATATATATGTAGTACCCACTATGGTAATTCAGGGGTTAACCCCTCCCGCTACAGCCCCTCCCCTGGAGGTCAAACCACTCTCACCAGAGCAACAACCCCCATGACCACACACACTGTTGTGAAATAGCCCTATTAGCCAAATATGGCTAAAAGCACTTTTGCCCATTTGTGAAACGTTGAAAAACCACAATCAAATAAAATACAATGTACACATTGCAATACAATAAAAACAATCACTGGCCATTAAATGCATTGATTGGCACTGTGGTTACTTATAACCTTAACAGGGGTCACCTATAGCCACATTGGAAATCAATGGACACCCTACTACCCCATCAACCACCCTATCTACCCCCAACAATGCCCAAGCACACTACACACAGTAATGGGCAATAGCCCTATAAGCCAAATATGGCTAATAGCATGTTTGCCTATTTGTGAAGCATTAAAAAAACAATTAAATAAAATACACATTGCAATTCAATTAAAACAAACACTAGCCATTAAATCCATTTATTGTTACTGTTGTCACCTATGCCCTCTACTGGTGCACAGATATCCACATTAGCAAGCAATGGGCACCCTTGTCAAGGTTCTGCTCGCCACAAACCAGGACCGGACCGCGAGGCTGAGGTGGGGTTGTAAAAGCACCGACCTGAGACCGCGCAGGCTGATCCGGGTTGCGCAGTTCGTAGTCGTATGTCGCAGGATCAGGATTGGAGAAGACAGCGTCGTCGTTGTACAAGCCAGGGTCAGAACAGGAGACGTCAGGATAAACATTGTCCATGCAGGAGTTTGGCAACAAGGAGATAGGAGAGACCCGCTTCAGCTTAGGAGCGCGGGGTTGGCCTTTGCGCGAGCGACGACCATGGCCCATGGTGCTGGTCACAGGAGATGGTAGGCAGACCAGAATGGCACACCGTCTTGCTGTACGGGTGCACCAGTGCTACAACGCAAAAGTCCTGAGCGGGCAAGGGAATCCACTATTTCAGCGCAGGAACCAGGACACGGCCTCTCTATATTAGGGAAAGAGTAGGCCCCAGGAACCAGGAAGCTGTAGATACAGGGAAACCTCCGCTTCAGTGCAGGAATCCAGGAGACTGCAGAACGCAGGGACGAACCTCTACTTTAGTGCAGGAATCCAGGAGGCTGAAGGACGCAGGGACGAAACCTCTGCTTCAGCACAGGGGAACAGAAGCTGAAGGACGCAGGGAATACCTCCGTATCAGCACAAGGAAACAAGCGGCTTGAAGGGAGCTGAAGGATGCAGGACGTAACCTGGAATCAGCATGGGAGAACAAGCGGCTTGAAGGAAGCTGAAGGACGCAGGGCGTGACCTGGTATCAGCAAAGGGGAACAAGCGAGAGCTTGTGGCAAAACAGATGACATCCAGTTAGGACTATGCTCGGCAAGGAGCATTATGGGCAAGCAATACTTAAAGGCCAGCGGGCCAATCCCCGGCGGGGGTGTGAAGGTACTGCCCCTAATGAGTGAATGCAAGTATAGTTTGCAATGAAAGGCTGCACAGGTGCAATAGATACCAGAGGGAGTGTGTATTGCTTTGGTGAGTGAATCCAGGCTGCAGCAAACATCAGGAGAGGTGCTCCAGGACTGCACAAGTCTGCACGGTAAAGCAACCAGTAAACCGCGGAGCGGATTCCTTACAGTACCCCCCCCTTCACGCGAGACCTCCGGGCGAACATGAGCACACCTAGAGTTGGGGGACCGGGAATTGTTGCTGAACCGTCTAGGATTGGGGGTAGAGTCGTGGTCCAGAGACTCGTGGTTACTCCTTAGTGTACCCCCACCCCATGGTGAAAACTGCGGCCAGACAGGGCCATCCATGGGTCTCGGAGACATCGAGTTGTTCCTAAAGTTCTTTAGGTGGAAAGGGGATCCGTAAACGAGCAGTTCCTTGGTGAGTACAGTTCTAGGATATGAGATTGATGGAAGAAACATCCTTGGTACATGGCTTGCCTTGCAAAATGTCTTGGAAATCCAGGGCTGTGAAGAACCAGAGAGTTCCAGAGCAAAAACGGTAGAAGAACCCCCACTGAAAGCCCAGTCCTTAATAAAGAAACCTGAATCTAGAATCAGCGGCCCTGATAGTTGATCGAATACACCAGGAGAAACTTTGTAACAGAAAAAGTCTTGGCTGACCACTGCATGTTGGAATTTGCGAGGAATTTTTCCTCTAGAAGGCTCCCAAGTAATAGTTAGTAAAGGTATAGGCTGGTTAGAAGCATCTCCCGGTATTGGTATGGAAGGTGACAAGGCAAGCAGTAAACCTGGCATAGGGACCGAAATCTTGGGATACGTACAGAGTATTTCCAACTGAGAGGAAATAACAGGGGCAACCGAAAATTCCGAGGGACAAAACCATGGTTTAGCAGGAGCAGAGAAGCGAACAACAGTAGAGCTCTCTAATACTGGGAAATCTTCATTGGGAGAATATATTGTCAGTGAATCAGGAATAGTCCTTGGGATCTTCAAATCAGTAGCTTGAGAAAAAGGCAGAGCCAGGGTAGTGGTGGGAGGGAAGCTAACATCAGAATCTGAAGTCTGTACCTCAATGACAGGGCCCTGAGAATCAACAAGCAGCAAGTATGAACTATGAAAACTCTTAATGACATGCACCTTAGGAGTACAAAGAGTCTTCTCTAAAACTGCAATGGCCCTAACCACAGGGGTACCTAACCTGACAAAAACATGAATTGGTGTGTTTTCTAGTGCAAAATCTCTGATCACAGGACTCCTAACCGATAGTGAGGGTATCTGGGTTTGATTAGAGAAAAAATCAGATGTATTGATAAGTGACATAGAAACACTTACTGAGATTCTAAATTTGCTGGACATGTGAGAAAAAATACCCTTTAAGACAGGAGCTTTAATTTCTTCCCAGAGTAACCCCGTGTTTGCTGGGGCATATTTAGACACAGTACTGAGGGACTGGGTTTCAGCAAAGGCAGGACAGCTAAACAGCTCAGAGTTAAACCCCAGGACTTGTAATATATGCATGGTGACCTCAGACAGTACTAAGGGAGTGACCACAGATATGCTGATCCCTGGAGAATTAGCCTGGAGAGAGAAATCAGGGGGACCCCCAGACAGGATACTCCTTGTAGAAAGAGCTTCAGAATCAGAAGGGGAATCATTACCTCTCAGGGTCTCAAAACTAGAAAGACACAATTCAGCGAAAAGAGAAAGAGTGTGCAAGCTTTTTACTAATCTATATGGAAAAGCGTCACTTTTGGGAGAAAACCGTGCGTCAGCAAACATTCCTGGGAACATAATATGAACCCCAGGAGAGACATACAGACTACAGTATGCCTTTAACCCTAAGCTTAAAGAGGAGGAGAACTCAGACAGTACACGGGGGTTAATCATAACTGTACTGGTCTCTGAAGTAGGTATTTGGTAAGGGATGTCTGGGAAACCAGAACTTACTGCAGACTCCATAATGTGGGAACTATGCGCTGAAGCAGGGATCACCGCTATGTGGGCGACAGGCTGGTTCAGTGAAATACCCGGGAGAAGGAACTCTGTGACTAAGCTTAGGGAAAAACCTGACTCCTGAATACATTTAACAGGAACCAGAACTTTAGCCGAAGTCTCCGGAGACGAAACTGCGGAAACTTGAGCTGAAGCAGGGGATTTATAGCAAAGAATATCTAGAGACTCCGTACGGTTATGGGAATCCCTCAATGCAACCTCTGCTGTCTGACTTGTGGACTCATTCTCTGAGGCTACAACGAAGGCATTAACTTGGAGGCAGCAAGAATTTACAGGGGTTAATGCAGACATTGCCTGAGAGTAATACATAGGTAATTTTTTCTCTGTATTAGGAGAGACAAGGGATCTCTCCTCTGGAGCTAGGGGCGTGCCCGTGGCTGGCAGAGAACAGGGAATTATCAAAGGAGACTCAGAGAGCTGCCCCTCAGGGGTTAATACAGAAATGACCCTGGGAACAGAACTTAGGGATTCTTTCTCTGACGGGGAAAGTACACAGGACTGCCTAGCAGAGGTTAAAGCTGGAAAACCCTCAAGACCTAGAGAGAGGGATTCAAAGCTAGAAATAGGAGAACTAAGGGACTTATTCTCTGATACAAGAACCTTAGTGTTAGTTAGTGACACATATGTGTTCTCCAAGGGGACCTCACAGGACTGATCGGCAGGGGTTAATGTAGACATATCATTAGTGTAAGGGAACCCGGGTATACAATCAGAGCTTGGGACTGTGGCAGTTACTACGTTGGGAGATATTGGTAATAGTTCTGTTTGGTTATCTCCCGGAGAGAGAGATACGTCCCCCGGTTTAGCAACAGGACTGGTAGCCGAGGGATACCGCCAAACGACGGCGTGAGCGGCTAAGAGACGATCCTGTTTTAACAAGCAATCATCCAATGCACGGGAAAGTACATGCATCGTCTCGTGAGCGAGAGCCACCATGACGGAAGGTTCCAGGAATACTATAGGAATGTCCAAGGATTTTGTCAGGGCATTGAGTGTACTACAGGCGTTGACTAGTTCCACAGGACACAGCTCCTCCCCAGTTAAAGGGGAATCAGGGGAGCAGGCAATTTTAGCAATGGCCAAAACACTGGCCAGATACTGTTTTAAGTCTCTGAGGCAGTAAGCCTTATAAACCAGATTATTACGGCATTTCTTTTGCAAGGGAGTCAAGCCCTCCAACATAAACGGATCTTCCATCAGAGGTATTATATCGCACAAATAATTATCCTCAAACTGGGACTGGTCTACAGGCTGGGACAGGTTTTTAGGAAAAAACTTACCAACCCACACCTCAGCGGGGTCCGAGTTTGTAGGGCCGAGCATACTGTCAAGGTTCTGCTCGCCACAAACCAGGACCGGACCGCGAGGCTGAGGTGGGGTTGTAAAAGCACCGACCTGAGACCGCGCAGGCTGATCCGGGTTGCGCAGTTCGTAGTCGTATGTCGCAGGATCAGGATTGGAGAAGACAGCGTCGTCGTTGTACAAGCCAGGGTCAGAACAGGAGACGTCAGGATAAACATTGTCCATGCAGGAGTTTGGCAACAAGGAGATAGGAGAGACCCGCTTCAGCTTAGGAGCGCGGGGTTGGCCTTTGCGCGAGCGACGACCATGGCCCATGGTGCTGGTCACAGGAGATGGTAGGCAGACCAGAATGGCACACCGTCTTGCTGTACGGGTGCACCAGTGCTACAACGCAAAAGTCCTGAGCGGGCAAGGGAATCCACTATTTCAGCGCAGGAACCAGGACACGGCCTCTCTATATTAGGGAAAGAGTAGGCCCCAGGAACCAGGAAGCTGTAGATACAGGGAAACCTCCGCTTCAGTGCAGGAATCCAGGAGACTGCAGAACGCAGGGACGAACCTCTACTTTAGTGCAGGAATCCAGGAGGCTGAAGGACGCAGGGACGAAACCTCTGCTTCAGCACAGGGGAACAGAAGCTGAAGGACGCAGGGAATACCTCCGTATCAGCACAAGGAAACAAGCGGCTTGAAGGGAGCTGAAGGATGCAGGACGTAACCTGGAATCAGCATGGGAGAACAAGCGGCTTGAAGGAAGCTGAAGGACGCAGGGCGTGACCTGGTATCAGCAAAGGGGAACAAGCGAGAGCTTGTGGCAAAACAGATGACATCCAGTTAGGACTATGCTCGGCAAGGAGCATTATGGGCAAGCAATACTTAAAGGCCAGCGGGCCAATCCCCGGCGGGGGTGTGAAGGTACTGCCCCTAATGAGTGAATGCAAGTATAGTTTGCAATGAAAGACTGCACAGGTGCAATAGATACCAGAGGGAGTGTGTATTGCTTTGGTGAGTGAATCCAGGCTGCAGCAAACATCAGGAGAGGTGCTCCAGGACTGCACAAGTCTGCACGGTAAAGCAACCAGTAAACCGCGGAGCGGATTCCTTACAACCCTATAGTCAATAAATGTGTTTCTTACCCGCATCCTCCTCATCCAACTGTGGCACCAATCACATTTTGACCCACAAAGCAATGATCCTCACTTGACCCACGGAGCAATCACACTCACTGGACCCGAAGCAATGATCCTAAGCTTTCATTAAAATTAAACAAACCTAAACCAGAAAAAACAATCCATGCCCAATGGCACAAATGTAAACACACAAAAAACAAACAGGAAAAAATAAATCCATAAACCATGAAAAAGAATCATTTGTCACTTATTCACTCATCATAATTTACAATGTGTACTTAATTATTATCTTCTTATATAATGCTTTTTTGTATGGCTAATTGTACATACAATATATTTTTTAGGGCATCACTCCCTATCCGAACATTTTACAGTGGAATATGTTTTGATGCCTGAGGCACAGGGAGATAAAATGGTTAACAACAAGAAACAAAGAAGTCCAGAGCAACAACCAATGTGACAAAAATACACACTGAAATACCTATATATCTCTTGAAAAAGTGTAATTAAGTTAACACTTTGGCAAAAGCGTATAATCCTGCGAGCCACATCAAGGCATGACCAAATTCGCAGATCCTAACACTAACTGATTAAAATTCTTATTTACCTCTATAATTAGAGGAAGAATGGTCCTGGCATGGAACCTGTCACAACCAGCTGTATAAAAAGAAAATCTGCTTTTTGGAAAGTGGGGAGCGGTGAGCTTAAACCCTGGGAGGGAGGAGCCACTGACCTCCAAAACAGCTGAGACCAGGTGGACAAAGTTAATAAACAGATACCCAGGAAGTTCTAAGAAACCCCCCAAAATTACCACAAAATAAGTGTTAAAAGGAACTTACATATATATATATATATATATATATATATATATATATATATATATATATATATATATATATATATATATTGTGGTAATTGCGGGTGGTTTCTTAGAGCTTGCTGGGTATCTGTGTGTAGATAAAATTGTTAATTCATGATCACAAGGGCATAGAGATTCGATTCTTGTTGGGTTAACTTCAAAGGCAATGATTTCACTATTCAATTATTCCTTCATTAATATTTATACTAAACAGAAAACTATTGTAAGCACAAAATCATGATGAATAACGAAAAAAAAATGCACCTTGTACAACTGTAAAGGTGTTATTTATCCTGCTTGACATAAATAAAAATTTAAAAAATCAGTTTTGGGAACTGATTCTAACCCTATGTTGTATTTGTGTTAGTGTTTTGGGACATGATTATATGATGCAATAAAATGCATTACAGGAGCAGTTAAGAATTATTATTATTTTTGGAAAGGAACTTTTATAATGGGGGTATATTTATTGCAGATTGTGATATCATTAAAATACCATCATGATAATTAGTCATAAATAAAGTTATAAATAAGCTTTCAAAATCTTGCAAATCTCTTCTTCAAATGGGGCTACAAAACATGAATATCCTCATTGCCAAGCATATAAGCTGCACACATTGCAGTCCACTATAATAGAGCTCAGTTAATCAAATGTATTGCACATATTGTAGGCTGCCTCTGAAAATTATTATTCCACAAATTGCAAATATACTGTATATTATTCTGCAATACATTACAGGGTTCTCTTACGCAAAACCCAATCACTAGCTTTATTCACAAGATAAATTAACTTTTCAAACATTGCTATGTGACATCTCTGCTACTGACCTTCCTTTGACTGTTCGTGTTATTGTTGCTCTTCTCTCTGATAGGCCCAGATCTACAGAGCTCTGTTAAGTAAGTTACTGTACCATTACCTAAGTGATCATCGTAGTATGCCATAACATGTATCTTTAAAGTTGAATAATGCAAGGTTAAGTCCTGTTGTCAGCTGGAAAGGGCATTGCATTAACTAGAATGGACAATAGTGATAATTATATGCAAGATATGTGTTCCCCCTTAACAACACATATCCACAAAGGTACATTAAAGTTAACGCAGAGACATAACATTGCATTAGTAGTAAGTGATACCTAAAGGTGGCATTACTCACATCCAGACCCTGAAATATGGGTTAGAGAGGAGAGAGGAAAACGGAAAAAGGAGTCTTATTTTTGTAAAGTACCAAGAGACTTATATACCTACCTAAACACTCCTTTTTAAAACCTTTGGAGTGATACCTGTGAATAAAACTGAACACCACCATAGATACGTGGGTAAAATGCTAATTTAAGTCATTTGAATATACTTGGCATATCTAAATTATCATATTTCCCAGGTATCTCAGGTGTGTTCAGTTTTCTCTAACAGTTATCGCTCCATGGGTTGTAGAAACGAGTGTTTGGGTAAGTAAGTGACCTAGTACTTCTTGGACTCCAAACAAGAAGTCGCTCTGTCTCTCTAGTGTAATGAATTTCATGTGTATGTGTTAACCTCAGGGAAAAACCATCAGTTACTAATTTTGCTAAAGTGACGTTGTGTTCTGAGTTAACCGATCGGTTTTCTTTTTACTCATTTTCTATTTTTCTCACCAGTGTCCCTAACATCTTTAATGTACCTACTCACTGGCAGTGTTCCCAGTTTTCTGTAGTCAGATGAAAGTTATGTCCTGGGACCTCTTCTCTTTTCTCTGTCCACACTCTCTCTAGGTGACCTAATAACATCTTTTGGGTTTAAATATCATCTTTATGCTGACGACACACAAATATACTTTTCAACACCTGACCTTACACCTGCTATACAGACCAAAGTTTCTGAATGTCTCTCTGCTATATCATCCTGGATGGCCCTCCGTCGCCTAAACTCAACATGGCTAAAACAGAGCTCCTCATACTTCCTCCCAAACCTGGCCCTACTACCTCCTTCCACATTACTGTTGGAACTACGATCATCCACCCAGTAGCCCAAGCACGCTGCCTAGGGGTCACACTCGACTCCTCTCTCACATTCGCCCCTCACATTCAAAACATTTCTAAAACTTGTCGCTTTTTCCTCCGCAATATAACAAAGATACGCCCTTTCCTCTGTTGCTCGACTGCTAAAACTCTGACTCAGGCCCTCATTCTCTCCCGTCTTGATTACTGTAACCTCCTGCTGTCCGGCCTTCCTGCCTCTCACCTGTCTCCCCTACAATCTATCCTAAATGCTGCTGCCAGAATCACTCTACTCTTTCCTAGATCTGTCTCAGCATCTCCCTTCCTGAAATCCCTCTCCTGGCTTCCAATCAAATCCCACATCTCACACTCCATTCTTCTCCTCACTTTTAAAGCTTTACACTCTTCTGCCCCTCCTTACATCTCAGCCCTAATTTCTCGCTATGCACCACCCCGACTCTTGCGTTCTGCTCAAGGATGTCTTCTTTCTACCCCCTTTTTATCTAAACCCTCTCCCGCCTTAAACCTTTTTCACTGACTGCCCCACACCTCTGGAATGCCCTTCCCCTCAGTACCCGACTAGC
The DNA here is from genome assembly GCF_040206685.1 of Ascaphus truei. NCBI lineage: Eukaryota > Metazoa > Chordata > Amphibia > Anura > Ascaphidae > Ascaphus > Ascaphus truei. The sequence continues at coordinate 168,410,760 of NC_134485.1, read as the reverse complement.
ACCCTCTCTATCCACCTTTAAGACCCACTTTAAGACACACTTGCTTAAAGAAGCATACGAATAGCACTGTGAACATTCTGAACACGATACATAAAGCTTGGCCCCCTGCAGATGCACTTACCAGAACTTCCTCCTACTGTCTTTGTACGTTCTCCCTACCTACCAATTAGATTGTAAGCTCCTCGGGGCAGGGACTCCTCTTCCTTAATGTTATGTTTGTCTAAAGCACTTATTCCCATGATCTGTTATTTATATTATCTGTTATTTATTCGATTACCACATGTATTACTACTGTGAAGCGCTATGTACATTAATGGCGCTATATAAATAAAGACATACAATACAATAAAGGAACATATTCTACAAATAGAGGCATTGCTGAGATGAGCAGTGGCAGGACAGGCTTTAGAGACTGCTGCACTGGCAGCGGCAGTAATTAAAGAGGCCTGATGCTACTCCAGGGACCCCGGGCACCCATTTCATGTTAAGGAAAGGGGCTGCCTAAGCCCTTACCAAAGAGACTTTGTTGGGACACACCCAAGGGTATAGTACCGGGGAGCGTGGGTACCCTGCATTGTAGTCCAAGAAAGGGACAGGACAACCCTCACCACACACCATGAGGAACCCTGTGCACCATGAGTTTGCGAGTTGGGGCGCACCACGAGGCGTCACCGGGAAGCGTGCTACCCTTCTTCAGCTGATGGAAAATGGGCCAGGGCCTTCACAGTGTACCATGAGCACCCTTTGGTACCAATACACATAGACTGTGTTTATGGGACGGGACCTTTCAGGCTCTAGGGCAACCTGTGCACCAAGCACGACGTTCTGTGCTTATGGGGGCGTACCCGGTTTGAAAATTATCCTAGGTTTGTGTACCCCACACCTCAGTTCTGCAAGGGACGGGCCTCTCACAGTGTACCATGAGGGACCTTGTGCACCTTTCAAGGCTCTGGACTTTTGTAAAGTCGGTAAAAAGTATGAGGCGGGCCCCTGATGCATCACAGGGGACCCCGTGTAATTGTATTCTAGCAAAGGATGAGAAATGAATCTCTTGATGGTGCTTCTAAATCCAGGATTGTGCAATGTTGGCAATATTGCCTAGGAGTCCGGGGTATAGTAATTCAATGGAAAAATGTGTAAATATGTGACAGGGTATATAGCTCACCATATAAAGCCCAACATGGACAGAAAAAATGTAACCACTCTTAAAAGTGAAACCACATGGAAGCCCTTATATAAAGGGACTCCCAGTGCAATCACTATGTGGATAGAAAGTATCCTGTACCATAGGCTGGAGCCCTGCAAATACCCTATAGTCACAGTCACAATAAACATAGTAAATCACTCACATTGTAGACCCCTTCTGCTCCATGACAGCGTGCATCCGTTCCGTTTTGTAGATAAAGTATGCGTGGAAAGATGGTGGAGCACTGCAAAAACATAGGGCTAGAGGCAGATCCGTGAGAAATAAAAATGCTTTAATCCAAATGCATGGTAGCAACAGCTACATTAAAAGGGTCCTCTAACGCGTTTCGCGCTTTAGTAGCGCTTTATCAAAGAGTGACCCATGTCCCCCCTGACCCCCTTATATACTACTCACCACGGAAGTGATTTCGCGCCAAAAATCAGTCAAAAATCTGACTGAAGCTGAATCCCCGTGAGAACTACGGTGGCCTCATAGGGTAGAAACACCTCCGTGCTGAATCTCCGTGCAAGGGACGGGCCTCTCACAGTGTACCATGAGGGACCTTGTGCACCTTTCAAGGCTCTGGACTTTTGTAAAGTCGGTAAAAAGTATGAGGCGGGCCCCTGATGCATCACAGGGGACCCCGTGTAATTGTATTCTAGCTCTATTGCATTGCTCACTAAATGGAGTGCGTAGTGAAGCCAAGTGGGACCACATGGGTTGAAGGAGGCCAATGCCCTTTCTGCAAAATCCCAATCTACAACACCACCCCCTGTTTTGAAAAAATTCTGAAAAGTTGCAACCTTGTTAGTATAGCCACACCCTTCATCGTGCATCGTGACTGGCTCATCCGGAGCCTGGTCACTGCTTGGTCCATCCCACCTCAACCTTGAATTCCACCAAGGGGGAGGAGTAAATTTCTTGTAACCAATCCAGGACTTTGTCTCTATGATGGGAGGAGCTTGCCACACCCTGTGTAGCTTCACTTCTGCGGAGCTATTGACAAGTGAGGAGATGCTACTAAATCCTCTACTTTCTACAGTGCCTACCTCACCTACTTTAGCCAAGATCATGTTACAGTTAGATCTTACAAACTATTCCTTGTCCGGAGGCTTCCTGGTGGCAACCGTTTATGGATGGCAATTTCTACGAGGTGTATGCTCTCACTGCAGACTACCTGGGCGAGAGGTCAGCACGACAGCCCGATGTCCAAATTATGGGACACAAAACCTGTGGCCTGCAAATTCCGTGCCCCCTGCAGAGGTAAGGCTGCCGAGTGATAGAAATACTGCACCCACTGGTACGGCTCCTGCATAACACACTCCACCTATACTTCTGACTGCTTCCAATCAGGGCCTACTATCCTGGGAAGTGGCCCATGGAAATGTATACCTGGCTGGGCCTCCTATGGGCCGTGTACCCTAGTACCTGGACACCAAGGTCCCAACATTTCTGTACCTGAGATGACCCAAGCGGTTCCGATGCCAACCGTTCCAGGACTGGAAACAATGTCAGTTTGGCTGGCGGAGGAGTCGACTGCCCCGGGGGTGTTTGGTGGGTCTCCTTTGGTGGTGCCGGAGCAAGCCTGCTTTGCACTGATTACCACCCAGGGATGCTGGAGGATGTGTCCTTATGGATGTCTTCATCCAATGGAGAAGCTGGTCCAGAGGCAAAACGGAGTCACAAGGTCGCGACATCCATCATAAAGGCCGTGGTGCTGCCGGAGGTCCGGAAGAGCCCCGTACCAGAGGAGGACGTCAGAGCTGGCCAAGACAACACCGCTGAGGAAAATATCCCTCCCGATGATATCTCCTACCTGCACTTGGGTGAGAAAACATAACTTTCTACCCGTCAGGAGTCCTCTGAGGCCTCGGGAAAGGGGGAACCCGGCGGAGCCTTGTTTTCCGTGCCACGGGGTGAGGCACCTCTGGAACAACCAGAAGCGACGTCACTGCCGGCGCAGAGCAAGGGCTTGCCTGGGAGTCTAGCGAGCGTGGCTATTTCCGGTGACGTTGTCAAGATGGCCGCTGTATCCAATGCAGAACTTCCTTTGTTGCCTAACAGGGTGAGTACCGGACGGTGCTCGTCTACACCTGATCCACTACAGACCCCAATTCGGGGAAGAAGCTGTCATGGATCGTTTCAGAAGATTCCTGTACCGTCCCCTACAGGTCGTGCCAGACATACTGGTACAAATCATGGACAGGTCATGGACATTACTAGACCCAGCTCACCGGCCCCAGTTGTCCCTTGCCCAATACCATCCGCTAGAGGTAAAGGGAAGGCTAATCCTGAGTGACGGAAACGGGATCTTCCTGGGCCCATACCCTTAATCTCTAACCCCAGTTTATCTGCTCCTGATGCTGCTACTTGGGTGATCACTAAGTTCCCTTGTGAAAAGTTATCTCCGAGTATGTCCATGGACTTGAGGGACTTGGATTTCACGGGAAAGGATGGGTGGTCACGGGAAAGTGATTAGCCATTGCATTTAAAGGTTCTGACAGGGAAATACCTTATGCTAGCTGCATTCCTGTAAAAAGATCTCCCCAGTTGTTTAAGTAATTTAGGGACTCATCACTATCCCAGAGGTCTGCTACTTCTGGTGTGTCCTCCAAGATGGACACCAGGCCCAGTCCACATGAGTCCCAGGAACCCCTTAATTGATGGGACCCAATGTTCAAAGGTTATGCCCCTAGTCTAAATAGAACTAGACTTCTACTGGTAAATGGTTCTATTGGGGATCACTGGTCAGAGGAAGGTAAACTATCACAGGAAGAGGTCGCCAAAGCCCTTCGTAAGCGGATGGGTGAAATAAATTTGAGAGTAAGAATCCCAAGGGACCCTCCATATTCCACCAGGAGGTTGAGTTAAGTGAACCTCAGTTCTGGGTATTGCCTGGTCAGGGACATGTTCAGAAAATACAAATATTAAGTAGAGTTGATCGAGCTATCCTTAATAGGTATTGCCAATCCCACGGTTACACCTTTATGTATATACCTGAACTAATACTAGACTGAGGTTAGCCATCATTGAGAATATTAAAACCAAAACCAGTGATGACAGGTTTATTAAAAATGACAAGATTCGTTCTGTAATGGAGGAATGGCTCATAGGCACACATATCTTTAAAGACTGAGTAAAGGTTAGGCACTGCCCTGGTCCTCCAAAGTTATGCTATATCTGGATCAAGTTGTTTGAGGGGAGAGTGGTTAACAAGCCAGACCCAAAATATTACAAGTGAAGGTTTTTCTTGTATCTTCCCATTGGGTGAATAAGTTATCTAATATCTTCGCTGTTATAAGTGGATGATAAAGGGTTAGTGAACTGTGTACAGTATGAGGTTATTTGTACATCTGGTATAACCTGTATTTGTTTGCAGAAACCAGGTGGATGGATGTACTCACATTGGATCCAAGTAAGGACATTGGATGTTTCACCTAGGAGAGAGTGTAGCATTGGCTGGTCCAGCTGCCTCACTACCTTCCCCTGTCATGTAAGTTCTAGTAAGATATAGACAGTGACAGTCTATCCTATGGGGTTTTCCCCTTCCTCATGCTGACTTCCTGAGTGACTGAAGTGGGGGTGCATGTGCTGAGCCCTCCCTCTTTGAGCTGCAGGAAGGAAGTGCCTACATTTTAGCTTGAAGTTCAGCCCCTAAGGGGTAAGACCTTCAGTTGGTTGTAAAGAAAAAATAAAGCGCAATAGAGTGCTAGCCACAAATTAACTAAAACCAAAAAATACCCAGTGAAAATGGTGTGTTGGTAATGTAGTGAACAAATCACTCACATATACGTCAGCAGGAGAAAAATCTGATCACGCTTGACTCTCTCTTAGAAAATACATAAGGAGGACATAGCGTAATACAGTTTAATGCACATGCAGTTAAAATCAATTGGGGAAAGGACACACTCACATTCTCCCAAATTTAAAATCGCAGTGAGTGCTTTAAGGGCACACTCTCGCCACTCTGGGACTCTCAAAATCCTTTGGAGCAGGAAAAGTCTTGATGTAAGTCCCTGTTACCTGCCTGGATCCTCCGATCCGCGTATTCGATCGGGACTGGACTCTTCCTCGCCAGCTACGGAATCCTCAGAGGGTCAGAAACCCTACACATTTCGCCTTCTATCCAGTTCAGCTTCCTCAGGGGTTGTGGATAATTCTACTTTGCCCTTAACCAGTACTTATAGGCATACTAATCACAGATTGTCCAATTAGAAAAGGTGCCAAGGGTGTTGTCCTACTAGCCCCTAATTGAATCTCATTTAGTTCATACAGCAACAAGCAAAAAATATGTATATGCATTCAAGGGAACTAGATTAACACTTAAAACAATCAACTTTAATATATAAACAATTTTAATACAAATAATAATAAAATCCTAACTATTAAACTATAATCATACAATAATAAACTACCAAATCCATAATATATTAATGAAAATATATATCACTAAAAGGCAAAAGAGACAAATGTTCAGGCACTGCTGAAGCCACCTATGTCTGGAGGGGCTGACACCATGAAGAGAAGAACCAGAAGGATCCCTAAAGGTCTGTCGTGTACCCCCACATCATCACGGGAAACTCATCTCTCCTGTACCCAGCAGGTAACCAGCACTACACCAAGCAGTCGCATAGCCATAATTTCCCAGAGTGGGGTGGGGGGGGGGGGAGGGACGACGACGACGACATGTGCTACATATGCTATAATGTTTATGCCATCAAGTGAATACAAATACTAATCTGATCCTTTAATCATGGGGAGATTACATTTTTATGTTCAGGTGACTCAAACAATCTTTAGTATTTTTCCAATGTTTACTTTAATGTACTATGTACCAATTTGTGTTTATCTGCCTTGTATAATGTCCTGAAAAATATCACTGTAAATCACTTCATACACTGGCTGGCATCATGTAAATAAAATACAATTATGTGCAGGTTTTTTTTTTGTAAATCTGGGCTAATAACGGGATGTTAACTAAAACAGTAATGAATATTATTTTCTCTGAGGGTAATGCCTATACACAAAGCTAATTATAGAAAAAAACAATGCCAATTATTTATCTCATTTGCATAGGCTTAACGTTACTTATTGTAATGCAACAGTGATTCAACGTTAGCTTCCAATAATGTGATGTTAAGTATGTCTTAGTTTGTGGTAGAAATCCCTGGATTCCAGCGGTGCACAGCTTGGTAGATACAAGAGACCAGCAAGGTGTAAGTTAAAAACAGAACTTTATTAATAGAACATGGTATATGGGGAGTAAAACTCTTACGCGTTTTGGACCTACAAAGTCCTTAATCATAGAGTCTATGATTAATCATCAACTCTATGATTAAGGACTTTGTAGGTCCGAAACGCGCAAGAGTTTTACTCCCCATATACCATGTTCTATTAATAAAGTTCTGTTTTTAACTTACACCTTGCTGGTCTCTTGTATCTACCAAGCTGTGCACCGCTGGAATCCAGGGATTTCTACCACAAACTTTGAATATGGAGTGTTGATGCACGCAACCAAGGAAGCAGACCTCAGTGAGTATTGTTTTTCTCCCCAAGGAGACTTGATGACCGGTAACAGCGCTGCAGCTATAGTGACCTGCATGGCACTATTCCACACACCCATGGTATGTTATACCTTTATTACATCTCCTTATCAATACATATGGATCATCTCACTTGATTAGTGGATTTATCAGTGGTTGTGGTATTGCTGCTTACACATAGCACTGGGTCCAATATCTCACTGTATGGTTTAACTGGCTTCATACACATATGGACTGTCATTATACATATGACTGGAGTTTGGAATTGGATTGAGCACTGTTATTGGGACCTATGCCCCAAACCATCGATTAAGTATGTCTTAGCCTTACTTCCAGCTAGACCCTGAAGTAGGTGTTCTATTTTTTTAAATATATGTTTTTTCATTTTTCAGATAACATACATCCAGAAAAAAGTAGCAATACAGTGTTACTATATTGTACAGTTGTACAGTTCATTATTTTTGTTATTTGTTTTGTTTTAATAGATGCAGCATTTGCTTTCCTTTAAGGAAATGTAATTACCTAAGCTGCCCAATTCAGTATGTCCGTGATCGTTTGCAAAGATCCTGCTTCTCTGGTTTCACAATATACTATTTCAAAAGAAGAAGTGCTGTGCCTTTCTAAATTATTGCTGTAGCAACCCAAGGAAGCTTAAAACATTAAGGGCATAAAGAGTAGAGAAATATAAGTAACAAAAAAGCAGTAAGTATTATTTAATACTACACAACTGATTTAGAAACAAAACCCACATGTAGTATTTTGAATGTATGTCTGCAGTACTTACAACATATTTCTTGTTCCACTTTGAGCCTGACCTAATCTCTTACTGTATGTACATTAACATTTAAAAAAAGAAGCAGAACAAATAAAGAAGTAAAAAGAAAATAAGTAGTTAAAACAAAGTCTAATAACAATTTAAAACAAATACAACTTTCAAATAAATTAATGTCCCTCAAATTTATCTCATCTTCTACCCTTTTATGTGTTATTTTACATTACATTTTGTAATGAACATATAAATTGAGGGCTTTTCTCTAGTCTCAGCCTTATAGTCAATTCCCGTCTCAATTTATAACATCTGCCCAAAACATTATCAGAAGATTCCTGTGTATCTGACCCATCATTGCTATCAGATTTGTTGGAAATAAACTTAAAACCATCTAAATATTTTCTTTAAGATTCCTTTCCCAGTTATCCCATGTTTCACTTGGTACCATACAAATAACAGAGAAGCCCTTCTCTTTGTAAACTTAACATGTGCATTCCCATATCCATAAGCGTATCTTGTTTAACTAAAGTTACAAAAGAAAGGAAAGGAGAGCAAAATAATGCTGAAATAATGCTATGGGTGTGGAGTCATACAGTATGTAATTGTGGTGTTACACACATGAAAAACACCACATTAACTTTAACAGACATTGGGGCCGATTCACAAAGCTGTGATAAGTGGTTTAATGGACGATAAATGCCCTTATTGCACAATACTGTCTGCTCTGCTATTCACTAAACAGTAATAACAGTGCAGTAAACAGTAATAAGAGTGCAGTATCGCGCAATAATGGCTTTTTAATGACCATTAACAGGCTGAGGCAAAAAAGTGGTCCGAGAAACCAAAAAGTGTCAAAATCAATATTTTTTGCCAGTATTAGCTATTCGCTAGACAGTAATAGGAAAGAATCCAAAAATTCGGTGCTCAACTATGTTTGACCATTAGTAAAACAATATCTTGAGAGGTACATTTAACCAGCTTTGAGGAACAACTTTGATCCAGCCTCGTGAGTGTTGAATAATCCAATATGCCTAGATTGACCTCCTTAGTGTGGGGACATGTGGTGTGTAGTTTCCAACATAAGAGTAACATGTATGTATACAAAGCTCTGTGTGGACACCACTATTGACAGTCACCCTGGAGAATGGCACATAAAAAGCAAGATAAACCTCCAATACTTTGCATGAAGGAGAGGAGTACTCACGATTCAGAGGCAGAAGTTCCGTCGGCGTGCATCCCGCTTGTAGGTAAGTACAGCAGAGGGGTTTCACGGAGGAAGAAGCGGAGCACAGCAAAAAGCTTGGGGGCTAAACACCAGCAGGTAAGAGGTTAAAACATGCTTTTTTCCATGGTAGACATCATGGTGTTATGGCAGGTAGGATCTCTAATGCGTTTCGGGCAGTGGCCCTTTGTCAAACATCACCATCCTTGTCCTCTGTTGGCAGCAATGTACAATCAAAAATGCAATCTAATTAAGGGGTTAACCAACCCTCCCCCGCTGCCAACCTGGGAGGCCTAACCACTCTACCCGGGGACACTAACCCCACCCTCCACTCCCCTACCCCTTGATTGCCACAATGTTAAAGCATGCCCATATAATATGGACATGCTTTGCCACTATAGCATTAAATGAGGAAGCAAAAAAAAACAGGCACAAAATAAAACATATTACACAGAAAAAAACCACATTACAAATGCCAAGAAACCAATTGATTGGCACAGTGGTACATCATGCCCATATAATATGGGCATGATTTACCACTATGACAGTCAATGCTAAACCTAAAAACAAAACAAACACCTAAAGAATCACACCAAAAATAAACCACAATTAAAAAGCAAACACCAAAAAATACCAGAAATAAATAATAGAAAACACAAAAAAATTCCATATTTAAAAATCAAACACAAAAAAACAGAAATAAATAAAAGCAAACAAAAATTACATGTAAAATAAATAAAAGCAAGCATTAACCAAAAAAATATTGCTTTTTACTGTATGTATCTATAGCCCTAAAGAAACATAGAAAAATACACTGGCAATTAAGGGGCAATCAAAAATCTAACAAATAAAAAATACAATGAAAAAACCTGAAAAATTAAAATAACATACATTCAATGGTTTTCCTTACCTTTAGATGTTTTCATCCTCTTATTCTTTATTCCTTAGTCTCAGGAAGCTCCCGACCAAAGACGCCATGATCCTCAGCTTCAGGTAAGTTGTATCTTCTTTTCATTAGTCTTCTGTTCTGTTTTGTAATTCATTCCAGGAGGCGGAAGTGTCCCTTCGGCTTCTTGATGTCAAATAAGACAGAACAGGCCTAATATAAGTCCTGTGATGTCACATTTTACTGTTAAATGACACATCTCCAATCCAACTGGTCGATGTACCATGTGACAGAACCTCTTTTTTTTAGGATGACGTCATGTAAAGGGAGGGAAGCCAGCCAATCAGGAAGGCTATGCTTCCCCCCCTTTAAGATGATTTCACCAAAAACAAGATGTCTGACGTCACATGGTTTACTCCAACCAATCAGATTATGAGATATACCATGTGAGGCATCACATGGTATATCCCCAATCTGATTGGTTGCCATGTGATGACAGACATCTTGTTTTTGGTGACATCATCTTAATGGGAGGGAAGCACAGCCTTCCTGATTGGCTGGCTTCCCTCACTTTACATGTTACACCTTAAAAAAAAGAGAGGTTCTGTCACATGGTACATTGTCCAATAGGATTGGAGATGTGTCATTTGACAGTAAAATGTGACATCACAGGACTTATATAAGGCCTGTTCTGTCTCATTTGACTCAAAAAGCCGACTGGACCACTTCTGCCCCCTGAAATGGATTACAATACAGAACAGAAGACTTTAGAAAAGAAGATACAATTTACCTGAAGCTGAGGATTCTGAGGCTCATGGCGTCTTTGGTCATGAGCTTCCTCTGCACCCATTTCTTAAATGCCCACATGTGTTTTAGTGTGCGATAAATCAATGCAAAGTCGTTCGACAATGCACTGATTTATCACAGTTTAGTGAATCGGCCCCTTTGATGGATATACACTGTTATGCCTCTTTTGCATCTCATTATTACAAACAGCTGTTAAAGTTAATGATATTTCTATAAGAGAAGATGATTTAACGCTATGTTATAAGCTTTTGAACATATAGAGCAGGGGTGCGCAAGCTATTTGAGCTGCGCCCAATTTGCCTGCTCCCTTCCATGCTCGCGCCCCCTTACCCCTTTTGCCAGGGTCAAATGATGTCGCCGGGTCATGTGACGGCACATGACCCCGCAGCATCATTTGCCGGTGCCTTGCCATGACGACGCGGCAAGCCAAGCCTCTGAATCCCGGTAGGTGAAGTTGCAGAGGCCTCACGTGATCCCCCAGCATTTCATTTAAATGCCTTGGGAAGAGCGTGGGGCCTCTTACAACTGCCCATGCCCCCCCCCCAGAAAAATCTTGCGCCCGCCCTGGGGGGCATGCCCCCTGATATAGAGTAAGGATACGGTAACCAAACATCTTGGTTTATTCGGGACAGTCCAGTTTATTTCGGCTCTGTCCCGGTGTTCCATCCATTTTGAAAATGTCCCAGTTTATGGTCACTGTTGCGGTTTTAAAAGGAGGATGCAGCGGCGGTGAGTGGAGGATGTGGCGATGGTGAGGGCAGGATGCAGTAGCGGTGAGTGGAGGATGCCGAGGAGCTTGGAGTTTGGTTGAAAGATGCCAGAGGGCAGAGATTGGAGGATCCCAGCAGATTAGGGTGGCTTTCAGCAGCATCAAGGAACATCTCATCGACCGAGGTGAGAGGACAGACTTGCCCTCAGAGTACCCGGAAGAAAGGTTCTACTTCCGGTGATGTAACTCACTGCCACGAAGAGGTCGAGTTGAACTGTCTTGAGGTTGAAGTGAGCTGTGGCTTTTGAGGGATCCCCACCTAGAATGATAATACACACCCCCTTTCCCCAATATTGCAAAGGCTGTAGTGACATTTGTATTAAAGGACAGTAGAAAAAATATATTTTACATTCCTGGCTGCAAAGTGGTTGGTTTTATTTCTGATACTGAAATCCCTTTATTTAATAGAATTTTTTTTATGTTGATGTTACAAGTCATTGTCTGTGGGCGTTTTTTTTAACTTATTTATGGTGCTGTAGTCTGGAAATATGTACAACTAAAAAAAAAACTACAGGTGGTCATCATTATCCGTCAGTTCGTTATCTGTCAAACGGATTATCCGATGCCGTATAATGCATTGTGTGGAATGCATTTTCCGAAGTTGAAACGAACTATTCGACGCTCATCACCACATATATTTTCCGAGATTTCTATTAGCTAATAAGTAAAGGTTTCACTTTCACTGATTTTTCAAAGTTTATCTTGAATTCCAAGATTTTCCAGAATGCCAACATCTTATCTATTAATTGAGGAAAAGCAGCTTTAGGATTTGATATAAGGGACAGCATACCCATATGCAACTGCAAGGTCTTTTAGTTCCTTTTCCACATGTTTTAGAAGATGGTCTAGCGTACTGTAGGGTACTGTCCAACGTCCGGGGGGAGGGGAGGGAGAGAGACTGGTGGAGGGTAGAGAGACACTGGGGTGAGGGATGGAGAGAGACACACTGGGAGGAAGGAGAGAGAGACACTGTGGGGTGGAGAGATACAAACTTGGGTGAAGGATGGAGAAATACACACTGTGGTGTAGACACTGGGGGGAGGGAGAGAGAGGCATTGGGGGAGGGAGAAAGACACACTGGGGGGAGGGATGGAGAGAGATATACTGGACGGAGAGAGAGACACTGGGAGAGGGAAGAGAGAGACACCGTGATGAGGGATGGAGAGACACTGGGGGAGGGATGGAGAAACACTGGGGGAGATATGGAGGGAGATACACTGGAGTGAGAGAGAGAGCCTGGGGGAAGGAAGAGAGAGACACTGGGGTGAGGGTGAGAGAGACACTGGGGTGAGGGAGAGAGACACTGGGTGAGGGAGAGAGACACCGGGGGGAGGAGAATAGAGACACTGGGGGGGGTGGGAGAGAGGGAGAGAGACTGCATTGTAGAGAGAATTAATAATACAGCATAAATGGGACGCTATGGTTTAAATATCATTATAATATTTATTTTTAAGTGAAGTAATTTGTTTTATAAATAATTTTTTAATGTGTCCCGGTTTTTATTTTAAAAAATCTGGTCACCCCAAGTAAGGATTATGTTAACATCATGTTAAGTCACTTAACAGAGCTTTGTGGATTTGACCCTTGGTAAGTAATTACATATGCACACAGCAAAAAGTGCACACAGCAACTCTATATTTTGGAGTTAAAATCATTAATACCATATACAGCATTGAATACAGTGATGTTAAAAATGATTACTTATGTATTTCAGCAAACAGCTATGAAAAATATGAAACAAATACAAGCTACAGTCTGTTGGTCATAATCAAAGTCTCCCCATTGCAAAATCAGGGCAAAGTGCTGCAAAAAAGCACCAGATATATATAGAAAAAAAATCCATCTTTGGGGCCTATGCAGTAAAGTCCGATAGAAATATCCGTCTGGGTTTTAAACTCGCCATGATTTTGGCGAGTTGCTCTCATGGTATGCAGAAAGGCCCGAATATCAGTGAGAGCAACATTAGCAAACATGGTGAGTTGCCAGCGCCGAGATGACCTGCCCTCCGAGAAGGGCTCACCCGGCGAGATCTTTCTGCTGCAGAGAGATCCATCTCTCTCAGCGATAAAGGTAGTCCGTGGAATCCGGAAGCGGAGCACAGCAACGGTGAAACAAAAAGGAGCTGCAATCTACTATGAAGATTAAAAACCTTTTATTGTGAGGAGGTGGGGGGGTCAGAACCAACTCTGACGCGTTTCGGGACGAATCCCTTTGACCTGCCCTCCGAGAAGGGCTCACCCGGCGAGATCTTTCTGCTGCAGAGAGATCCATCTCTCTCAGCGATAATCTCGCCAGGAATAAAATAATTTTAAAATAAAAATGTTATTCCTATTGTATTGTAGCAGGGGGCTTCTGGACCAAAACAGAGTTGGTTTCAGGTCCGGGGACCCCTTACTTCCCGAGATATAGGCCCCGTATGGGGTGCCGGTATCCTCTGCTTTTAAATGTCCCGGTCACGTGATCGGGGGATTTAAATTCTGCAAGGGTATACTGGCACCCCATAACGGGGCCTGTATCTCATGAAGTAGGGGGTCCCCGGACCTCAAACCAATGCCGTTCTGCTCCGGAGACCTACTGTACACATCTACACTAGTATCAAAACACACATATCAATAAAAAATAATTAATTATCGTAGCGGCTATCCGCTATGGTAATGAAACTGCATTCATGTCATTTTAATTAATAGTGTGCGGGAGCAGGGGGTCTCCTGAGTTTAACCGCATTGATTTCAGCCTCGGGGACCCCCTGCTTCCCGAGTTACAGGCCCCGGTATGGGGTGCCAGTATCTCCTGCATTGTTGACATGTCACACGTCACGCGACATGGACGCAATAAAAATGGTGGCGACACTGGCATCCAATGCCTCATACCGTGGCCTGTAACTCGGGAAGCAGGGGTCCCTGAGCCAGAAATAAAAGTGGTTCAGCTCAGGAGACCCCCTGCACCGCACACTATTAATTAAAAATACATTAAAGCAGCTTCATTACCTTAGCGGCTATCCGCTAAGGCAATGATGGGGTTAAGGCACCATAGCATGTATATTGGGGAAAATTGCACCCAATAAACATTGCAATAAACAACACACCCACCCCCTGTGCCCCCAACAAACCATATACCCCCTAACATACATAACATATCTTAATTGTTTTGTGATGCACAGGAATTATAGTACAGGCAGGTGGTGGCCCTCGGGTGGTCCCCGGGTGGTTCCGCAGGTGTCTGGGGGTCCCTGCTTCGCTGCAGTACCAATTATGTGCACCCAAAAAATACATAAATACTTTTAAATAAATACACTCCCCACGAACAGAGAGCCTATTCTGCGGCTGTTGAGATTCTGTATGGGGTTGCCGTTATTCTGTTCACTGCGGTTGTCTGCTGGTTCCTATGGTGAGCAGTACCAGTTGAAGGAGGTGTAGCCGGAGGAAGTCTCTGCATGGGACACTGAGTTATGACACCGTCCGGTTCCTGGAGCACCCACACATACTGCTAGATCACCGGATACACCAGAGGTGGCACCAACGGGACGTTTGGCGTGGACCCTTGCAGTTCTCAGGCGATTGAGTATATCTCATACATGCTCTTTATTGAACTCTGTTTGTGAGTGCGTTTTTTATATGTTACAGTCCTATAAAACCTTTTTATACTTTAATACACAAGGAGTGCGCCTGTTTTTCTTTTGTTTTTGCATATATATATATATATATATATATATCAAAACAAAACAGAAATAGTAAAGGAGCGCCTAATGCAACAACCTGCCTAACTGTGAATAAGTAGCCAACTGCGTTAATACAACCTATGGGGTGGCTAAAGTGAAATAATATAATTAAAAAACCCTATGTAATTCTAAGATAAAATGTGTAATAACTTTAATACAAAGTGTACATAACAAAATTGTTAAAAAATGCTTCTGGAAAAAAATGTGTGTTGTAATACAAAAAAATCTTGAATGAAATAAAAAATATGAATAAATGAAAATAAAAACTTTTTTCCAAAAAACTTTTAAAAACCTTAAAAGTCACAGAGTCCTGTTCCAAATGAATGCATCCAGGTATAGGCAGCCCGTTTATAAGGGATCACAACTCCCTAGGAATACCTATGAAAGAAAAAAGAAAAGAAAACAGGCGCACACCTAGTGCATTAAAGTTTACCAATAATTTTATGGAACATTTAAAACCAGACAAATGCCCACTCACAAGTAAAGCGTTATTTGAAAGCAGTTATGAGATTGGCCCTCATAAGCCAGTGGTGCCGTTCGAGCCTGTAATGGTGTCCTCTCGTGCGCGGTCTCCTTCTACCGGAAGTGACGCTCACCCGGTCTGGTGTCCCGCACAAAACGGAAGTCCCTCCAGGAAACCGAGGCCTCTCCTGACTGCCTCTAGCTGCTGCACCACCAATCAAGCCAAACGATGTATCCACTGAACTGCTTTGCCGAGCCTCCCACAAGCTGCGTTCCTCTCAGTCTGCTCTCAGTGGGACAAGTGTCTGCTCTGCTCTAGCCACGCCCTACGCGTTTCGTCATCGATGATGACTTCTTCAGGGGAAAGAAGTATGCTCATCTGCATGTCTTAGGCAGGTCTGCAACCCCGCCTTTCCTAAGACATGCCGATGAGCATACAGCTATATTTGCATATTTGCTTTCCTGTGGAGGGTTTTTGTCACTTTTTTTACTCACCATAACTTAACTCAGTATTATGGTTTATATATATATATATATATAATATATATATATATATATATATATTATATATGGGCATGATCAATCCACTGTACAATTGAATGGGTGAAGAGTGGGCTAAGTTGCCAGGAGAGGGTGGTTAGGCCCCTGGGTGGGTTTCGGGGCAGGATGGGTTAACCCCTTAATTACTTTCGCGGTTATTAACCAATAAGGTAATTAAGGGACATTAGATTGTATTTGCAATGTATTTTTCTGGCAACGGAGGACAAGGACCTTGCGTTATCCTGACGAGGACGCCCTTCATAATGGCTGTGGTAAGTAGAACTGTATTTATTTATTTTATTTATGCTGTTTAATGTGTTTAATAATGGGCAAATAATCTATTATATCTAGATAATAGTTATTTTGCACATTACTATACGGTATGTGTTTGGTGCGGGGGGGGGGGGGTGAGGGGAGGTATTGATTTAAATGTATGACATGTTTTATTTTTTTACATACAGGGTTGGTACCGCAGGGCTGCAGGGACCTATGGAGACCACCCGAGGACCCCCGGACACCCACGGGTACCACACCCAGACGCCCATGGATACCACCTGCGGACCAATGGGGTACACCTGTGGGGAAGCTGTGGGGGCCCCGCAGACTCACAGGGACGACCGAGGGCCCACAGCACCTAGCGGAGACCACCTGGAGGCCCCCAGACACCCGTGGGGACCCCCCGGGGTGCACTGTGGGGCCTGCAGACACCCGTCGGGCCCACCGGGGACCCCCGTCGGCCTGGGGTATTAAACCTGTATGTAAAATAATAAATCATGTTTTTATGGGGGGCACAGGGGGTGGGTGGGTTATGTATTAATGTTTATTAAATATGGTAATGTTTATTGTGGGGCCTAGGAGTTGAGTAGTGGGGCTGTTATGTTTAGTGTTTGTAATGTGTGTAGCGGGGTGGATGAAGGGAGTATTGTCCCTAAGGGTGGGTGGTTAAGCCTCCTGGGTGGGTAGTGGGGGAGGGTGGTTGACCCACCCAGGTGGGTAGTGGGGGTGGGTGGTTAGGCCTCCCAGGTGGGTAGTGGGGGAGGGTGGGTTAACCTCTTAATTACTCTAGCGGTTTGTAACCGCTAAGGTGATTAAGGGGTTAGGGGACATTAAATTGTCGCTTTTTATTCTCCTGTTTTTTTTGCAGCACCGGAGGGCATGGACTTGATGAGGACGGCCTTCATCATGGCAGCCTGGCAAGGGTGAGTGCAAGATTTATTTATTTTATTTCTGCTGCTTATTGTATTTTAAATGGGCAAATGCACTATTATCCATATGTGGATAATAGTAATTTTGCCCATTACTTTACTGTATGTGTTAGGGGGCGTGGTGTATTTATTTTTAAAGTATTTATGTATTTTTTATGTATTTTTTATGTATTTTTTATGTATTTTTTGGGGGCACACAATTGCTACTGGAGGCAAGCGGGGACCCCCGGACACCTGCGAGACCACCCGAGGGCCACCATCGGCCTGTTGTATAATTCCTGTGCATCCCCAAAAAATTAAGATATGTATGTATATTAGGTGGGAATTGGGGTTGTTGGGGGCACAAGGGATGTGAGGTATATTAGATATTGCTATATTTAATGTGAGCCTAGGAGGTGGGTAATGTGGCTGTGTATTGTTTCTATTGTGGTTCACGGGGGTTGGTGAAGGGGGTATTTTTCCCAAGTGTGGGTGCTTAGGCCTTGCGGGTGGGTAGCTGGAAGGGTTAACCCATTCATTACCTTAGCGGTATTAACCGCTAAGGTAATGAAGGGGTTAAGTCCAGCCGCAACCCCCCCACAAGGCGTAAATACCCACCAAAGACCAAATACCCCCTTCACCCACCCCCGCTACCCACAATTAGCATGGCACTGGTGATTAACCTCTTCTTTGCCTTAGCGGTTAGCCGCTAAGGTAATTAAGTGGCTGTAAATTAATTTTTCCTGCATCGGATTCATGCCAGGGAGGCAGGAAAAGGGCCTGATTTTTTCTAAGCCGCTCATCCCCAGCTTTTTGAAAACTTTTTTTTGCCAAGGCCATTTGGAGAAAAAATTGCCATTCTAAAGTGGCGCTCAGCTGCGAGATGCTGAACGGGGCTAGTACAATACAGCAAGTTTAAAAAGCTGGTGATAAACGGTGAGATGGGCTTCTCGCCAAGCGGTCGGCGGATATTTTTTTCCGTCAAAAGAAAGGGCGAGTTTTCCTATTCTCGCCTGCTTCTCGGGCCTTACTGAATCGCAGTAGGCATTTTTGGCGAGATAGGGCGTATTGGCGCTTACAGCATGAGGCCACTTTAATGGGGCAGTCCCACAAAGAAGTAAAAAAAAAAACATTTTAAACAACTTGTGACAGGGTAAACAAAAGCCACCAGTTATATGCCTGGAAAACCTATGTCTAGTCTGCAGTGCAGCACTGACTAGGTTAACTTCAGCTGGGAACCTCAGGACAATTAGTTGGATCCCAGCTGCCTAATCAAGGTGTGTTAAAACCCAGGCTGTAGACACATGGAGGCTGTCTGTTGAGGAGTAAGCTGCTAAAGGGATTGCTAAAGAGTTTCCTGATACAAGGTCTGATTAGAAAAGTAGATGAATTGTGTACTGTCTGTCCCCTGCATAGAAAAGGGCAACTGCCATATACACTGTCTGCTAAAGAGAAACTGATTTTGTCTGTCTGCTAAAGAAAAGCCATTTTCATTTTGTTGCTGATGAAAAGCTATTTTTGTTTTGTGTGCTGTATATTTTTGAAGGCTAAATAAATAAGCCTTGTCAAGAAACCCGCGTGTGTAGTTGCATGTACCCTGCAACATACAGTAGCGACATCTTTTATTGCACTGAATGCCGCCGGCAAGCCGGGATCTACCCCAGCTGCCGCCAGTAACAACCGCGCGCCGCCGCGTTTCCCCCACGCACCCCCCCTCCACTTCGCGCGCAATTTTCCTCCCTTCCCGACCCCGTACCCGGCTCCTGCTCTGCCCCTCTGCTTCCCCGCACCCCCGCTTACCTTAATTTGATCTCCAGGGGTGTCGGGGAAGCCTGCGGAAGCCGGGGAAGACGGGGAAGCCGGGCGCGCATGTTACTGTGACGTCACAGTGCGCCGCCACGCGCCGCGGCTACCCGCTTCCCAGACGCATGCAGCCGGCGGCTTTTACTCGAATAAAAGCTGCCGCTGCTGTATGGTTATAGAAGTGGGATTTGATTTTTTTCAAAAGGCTCCTGTAGTTAAAGGGCCACACACACACACACACACAAGAATGGAAAAAATGTTGAAAGCGTTTCTGTGCGAGCAGGCCCGGCTGCAAGCGGAGAGAGATGAAAGACTACAAACAGCACAGGATGCAAACAGCACAGGATGAGCGGATTGCCAAGCTGTTGACCCAATTCCAGGGGTCTGCCAGTCCAGAACTTGCAAGCAAACCCCCGGTACTCCTGAGGAAAATGGCTCCGGACGAGGATCCAGAGGCTTTTTTACTGACTTTTGAAAGAGTTGCCGAAGCTCAGGGCTGGGCTACAGATCGCTGGGCAACTGCTTTGGCCCCGCTCCTCATAGGAGAAGCCCAGGCCTCATATCAGGGTCTCCCGGCAGATCAGGCCATGGACTACCGCCAAGTAAAAGCCACCATACTAGATCGCTTATGTCTGACCCCAGAGACCTACCAGCAGCAGTTCCGGAACATGAAGTACACCGCTAAGATGAGACCCCGGGTCCTCGCTCAGCGATTATTGGACTTATGTATGCACTGGATACAACCCGAGGAGTGCACTAAGGAGGCAATTCTTGAGCAGGTGATTTTGGAACAATTTCTACTAATAATACCCCCTTCCAAACGCTCGTGGGTAAAACGCCACGCTGCTGAAACCCTAGCTTTGGCGGTCCGACTCGTGGAGAACTTCCTTGGGGCTGAGCAGCAGGCGAGTGTCCTGGACCCGACTCCACCGGTACTTGCGGACGCTCAAAGAGGGAGGTCGGATCAATGGGGAACCTACAGCCCGTCACGGAACCGCCAAGTCCAACGGAAGGAGCAGTCATTCCAGCAAGGACGGAGTCCAAATGCTGGTCCCCGTAGAGACCCTCATCTCCTTCCGGATGTCGGCTCGTCGCAAAGTGAGAGGAACTTCCGAGGACGTCGCCCACAGGACCCACCAGATGCCTGGTCTCCAGTAACTGGTCCAGCGGAGCGCTATCCACAGCCCCCTCCTGCGAGGGAACCATCCCCATGTTCCGCCTGCGGAGAACAAGGCCACCGGTATGGACTGTTCACTGATGGATTGTTCATTCAGCAGAACCGTCGCCTCGGCTTTTACTGGGGAAAATTACAAGCCCTGGCTACTTAAAGCCCTGATTGGGGGAAAAACCATCCAGGCCCTTGTAGATTCGGGCTCTGGGAAAACTCTGGTCCTCCAGGAACTGTTACCGCCCAACGTGTGTTCTTTTGACTCCCCATGGAGCATAGAATGTATACACGGCGATGTAAAACGCTATCCGACGGCCAAAATCCGGCTACAGGAAAAAGGTCAGGAGGCTTACCTCGTAGTAGGAGTCACTCCTTGGCTCCCTGCCCCCATTGTGCTCGGTCGGGACTGGCCTTTCTTTTCGGACCTAATGGCCCCAGTCTTTCACGAGGAGCCTCCTTCTAGGGCTCAGGAGAACCCTGGCAAACTGTTCCCCTTCTCAGCAGACCTTTTTCCCAGTAGACACCGGGTTCAAAAGACTCGGAAGCAAAGACGCTTGGACAAACAGGACTGGTTGAAGAAATCTGGGTCTCAAGGTGACCATTCTAGTAGTCAGAGGTCACAAGTGATGGCTGGGAATGGCCAAAGGGAGGGGGATATGGGCCCTGGAGATTTACCAGACCTGTACCTCCCTGACTTTCACCAGAAACAAAGGGAAGACCCAGTCCGTGCCAGACAGTATGACAAGGTGGTGAAAATTGATGAACAGATTTTAGATGCACAAGGGGTGATAGTATTCCCCCATTTTGAGCTATCAATGGATATCCTATATAGGGTGAGTAGGCAGACACAAACAGGGGAGGTCACCAGACAGATATTGGTTCTCAAGGCGTTTGTTAAATCTGTTTTCACTCTAGCCCATACTGTCCCTTGGGGTGGTCACCTGGGCAGGGATAAAACATTGGACCGTATTTCATCCCGATTCTATTGGCCAGGGATGCATAGTGATATTGCTAAGCTATGTGCAGCATGTCCGGAGTGCCAGTTAACTAGTCCAAAAGGACAAAAAACAGCCCCTTTGGTTCCTCTACCCTTGGTGTCAGTTCCCTTTGAGAGGATTGGGGTAGACTTGGTAGGACCTCTAGAACCTTCTGCGAAAGAACACAGGTTTATCCTTGTCATAGTTGATTATGCGACAAGAAATCCTGAGGCGTTCCCCCTGAGAACAGCAACGACGAAGCAAGTAGCCAACAAGTTGTTGGAACTGTTCTCACGGGTTGGACTTCCCCAGGTTATGTTGACAGACCAAGGTACAAATTTCATGGCTAAACTAATGCAGGATGTCTTAAAGTTACTAGAGGTCAAGTCTGTTCGGACATCGGTCTACCATCCACAGACTGACGGATTGGTGGAAAGATTTAACCGAACTCTAAAAGGGATGCTGAGGAAATTTGTAGATTCAGAGAAGAGAGCCTGGGATGAACTTCTCCCTTTTCTGCTGTTTGCAGTGCGGGAAGTCCCCCAGGCCTCCACGGGATTCTCCATTTGAATTTCTCTATGGCCGCCAACCCGGGGTATCCTAGACCTCCTAAAGGAGTCCTGGGAGGAACAGCAGTCCCCTTCTAAGAATACCCTGCAATATGTACTAGACCTTAGGAAGCGCCTAGATGTGGTCGGCCATTTTGCCAGGGAGAATCTTAGATCAGCCCAGGACAGTCATGAGAGACATTACAATCAGAATGCTCGGATGAGAGTGTTTCACCCAGGAGACCAGGTGATGTTATTGTTACCCAGTTGCGAGAGTAAACTCCTGGCCAAATGGCAGGGCCCATTCGAAGTACTCCGCCGTACGGGTGATGTGGATTACGAGATCGCTCAACCAGGGTCCAGGAAAGGTAAACAAATTTACCATGTGAACTTGCTGAAACCCTGGAAGATGCAGCAGTCTCTATTCATCCACCCGGTGGAGGAGGAAACGGACTTGGGTCCTTAGCCTCCACGGGAGAACATCTTGAGTGACGATAAAATCCCAATGGGTAAACAGTTGTCCTCTGAACAAAAAGGGGATTTGTTAGCAATAATTACTCAATTCCAGGATGTTTTTTCTGACTTACCAGGACAAACTAACTTAATTTCCCATGCAATCGAGGCTTTGAGGCATTACCTGGCAGGAGTCCATTTTACTTTGGTGACGGATCATGCTCCACTGAAGTGGTTAAATAGCATGAAGGATTCCAATGCTAGATTGACTAGGTGATATATGGCTCTCCAACCCTTCTCATTTTAGATTCAGCATAGGCCGGGAAAAGAGAACGCAAATGCTGACTTCTTTTCTAGAGAAGAGGTGGATGGTCGGGCTTTAGCCGTGCGTAGCCCCAGCCACACACTAACAGGGGAGGAATGTGACAGGGTAAACAAAAGCCACCAGTTATATGCCTGGAAAACCTATGTCTAGTCTGCAGTGCAGCACTGACTAGGTTAACGTCAGCTGGGAACCTCAGGACAATTAGTTGGATCCCAGCTGCCTAATCAAGGTGTGTTAAAACCCAGGCTGTAGACACATGGAGGCTGTCTGTTGAGGAGTAAGCTGCTAAAGGGATTGCTAAAGTGTTTCCTGATACAAGGTCTGATTAGAAAAGTAGATGAATTGTGAACTGTCTGTCCCCTGAATAGAAAAGGGCAACTGCCATATACACTGTCTGCTAAAGAGAAACTGTTTTTGTCTGTCTGCTGAAGAAAAGCCATTTTCCTTTTGTTGCTGATGAAAAGCTATTTTTGTTTTGTGTCCTGTATATTTTTGAAGGCTAAATAAATAAGCCTTGTCAAGAAACCCGCGTGTGTAGTTGCATGTACCCTGCAACACAACTATAATTAGTATAATCAGCTTTCTTAGAAAGATTAAAAGCCATTATAGTAAGAATTTTACTTATTTGCATCCTATTAAAAATTAATGTTTATTTTTTCTTTGTTTTTTTTTTTATTTAATCTTTATTTATATTGATGTGCAAATGTCGTCACATTTTTGTAAAAGTTCACTTACATGTAACTTGAAATTGGGAAAAATGTGCACAAAAAAGGTACATTTTGCCTGGTTTGCAATCTTGAGCGAAGAATTTGCACATCTCTAATCAATTGCTTTTGTTTATCTGTATGACCAATGATGGCTTATAATTACTATGGGCAAAATGAAAACAACATTCATCTCTTGTTTTGAGGACTGAAAAACAGTCCTATAACAAAAAGGCACTAGATAAAAATGGTAAACGCCCGCTAAAGTTTTTGTTTACTATGAAAACTTAATCTTAGCTTGTTGACTATGGAGGGTGAGAGAGGATGAAGGGAGGGGGATGAGAGAGGATGAAGGGAGGGGGGATGAGAGCAGATGAAGGGGGGATAAGGGAGGATGAAGGGGGGTAAGGGAGGATGAAGGGAGGGGGTGAGAGAGGATGATGGGAGCGGGTGGGAGGGTGAGAGGATGAGGAGGGGTGCAACAATCTTGGAATTTGTGGGAGGAGCATTAGGATTAGTATTGCACGCCATGTACAGTATGACTGCAGGTAAGATATTTATAAATGATCTGACCATTACGTAATTTGTTCTAAATTTCACTCCAAGCATGCACCAATTTGCATCAATTTGCACTATTTCATATTCTATTTCTTAAAACAATCCTCGGAAGGGCGCTCCCTCCCAAGACCCCTCCCCAGATTTTTTACAAAACAGAATAAAAATTGGTGCAAATTGGGGAATACATTGGAATTAAATTTAGACAAAATTACGTAACAGTCAGGTCATTTATAAATAACATTCTTCCCCACCAACGATTCTTGCGCGCGTCGCACCTTTCACCATTGTGTCAAGTATTTTTGGACAAGCCACCTGGCAACCCTAGATGCAGGGCTGTATTTATATATATGTGTTTAAAAGCTGTCATCACGCACGGCGAAATGCGTAGAGCGTAACCCCCAGTGTTAGATCCAGAGGGAGAGAGTCTGCGGTGGAGTTCCGGTGGCGTCTACTACACGTGTCGAAAAACCGGAAGTGACGTATCGGCTCCAAACAGCAGTGCAGGTCGGAGACAGGTGTATGCGGCAGCAGTGTGCGGGGATCACGAGATCGCGACTCGGCGAACATCTTTACCTAAACACCCATGCTGTAATTCTTTTGGAATCTCGTAAGCCTCCAATTTTATCACTGTTGGATAAATGTTTGGCATTTTAATTTTTGGCTCTGTGTCTCTCTTCTGGACTCACCTACCTCCTATTTTTGCTCCTTACTGCTAATTTGTGGATGAAGATTTTTTGTACCATTTAGCTTTGTATGCTCTTATGAGAGCTCTGCCATTTAGAGTGTTCTGTTATTACGTTAATTGCACTATGGTAGTATTATTTTTTCCTTTTAGGGAATGATGCTCCCCTGATTTTCCTTTTGTGCAGTGGGAGTACTGTATGCGAGGGGATAATGGTTGAAAGGCAGGGTTGCAGACCTGTCTAAGACATGTGAATGTGCTCACGTGATATTCTTTATTGGCTATATGCTAACGGTGGAGGTTTCTGTCGCCTTTTTCACCCACCATACTGCACCGACACACTTTATTCGAGCAAATACCTGGTATGTACCTGGCAGATACCTGGAATGCGCCGCTCCTCACCTCTGACAAGCCCCGTTGCATTTGCCTTCCCAGCCTGGGTTCATGCCTGGCTGATGGGCGGCTGATTTGTTAAATGATAATGATTAGGATTTAATAGGCTGCAATGCTTCGCGTGTCTACCAGATGGCATAAATTCATGAATTGTAATGCAGTATATATATATACTGTGCAGTATTGCAGCCAGGGGGAATAAAATGCTTCAATCCCTGCCTAGAAAATAACCCAATATACTCGGGCAGAAAACAGTCACAAACCTCAATACACCCGGGTATACCCGAATTCGTGGGACTAGCCGAGCTCGAATAAAGTGTGTCGCCAGTGTAGCTTAAAATGTATATGGTAAACCTACCCAGCCTAGAAATGTTTCAAGGCAAGTATAGACCAACCTCACACTGATGATACCCATCAAGGTTGAAACATGTCTGTGAGTGGTCTGTACTTGCTTTGCTAGTCACATGCTGTGCTTAAAAGCTGTGTGAACGGCGATACATCAGCTTAAATGGGCTCCATGTGAATTGATATTCCAGGCAAAAGGTGACACATTGTGTGCTCATTTGCATGTCATTTCCCAGAATCCCTTGCTGCAGTGGGAGCACTGTATGTGAGGTGATAATGGTTGAAAGGCAGGGTTGCAGACCTGTCTAAGAAATGTGAATGTGCTCACAAGTGATATTCTTTATTGGCTATATGCTAATGGTGGAGGATTTCTGTCGACCTTTTTCCCCACTATAACTATATATATATATATATATATATATATATATATATATACAGTGGCGGCCGCCTTTATCCTCCTGCGGCCGCCACCGCGGGAATTGTAAAATCGCGGAGGCGCGCGGCTTTTTTCCATCAGGTTTCCCGCGCCGCTGGCGCTTTCAATGATAAGCGCCATTAGCGCTTATCTGATGATGCGGCCACCGAGCGGGAAACTCCAGAAGAAACGGAGAAAAACACTGTATTTATCCCGGCAAGTAGGAGGATAAAGGCGGCCGCAGCAGTATATATATATATATATATATATATATATATATATATATATATATATCACAACAAGAGAAAAAATATTAGCGCCAACCTATCACTATATAATATCTCTATAAAAATAAAAGGTGATTGTAAAAATAAAAGTAAAAATAATACAGATAAGAATAAAAAACCTATGCTAAGCACAGTGGATAGAATAAAAATTAATGTATTAAACTAATAAAATGCATAAAAAATACATAAAAAAAGAAAATGTCCAGAAAAATATATATAAAAAATATATACAAATCCCAAGATATTCCAATTGCTATCCAAAAGAGTCTCTGCAGCCCGAATGAAGGGAACACCACTTCCTTGAGGATATCTACAAAAACACAGAAAAAACAGGCGCACTCATAGCGTAAAATTGTATAACAATAAATTTATGGAATAAGGGATAAAAATACACACTCACAAACAGAGCTGAATAAAATGCATTTTTGAGTACAACTCAGCCCGTTCAGACGCAGGAACCCAAAGAGGAGGACTTCGGTGTGATGTCCGCGGTGTGTCTTGCCACAATAGCCCCTCTATGTCCCAGCAGGGACCGAAAGCCACGAGGGACGCCGCCTTCCCCTTGCTCCGGCGCTACACAGAGCATACACTGAATCAAATCTCGCATGAGCTCGATGACATCAGCGAGGTTTCAGCCGGAGAGAGTTCACAATGTAAACAGGAACTTGAATGTCTGAATGGCTGGTAGCAAAATGCTAGCAACGCAGCAAAAGTGTAATATATGCAAATGAGTGTCAGTATAAAATATACAAACTGGACAGTAGGCTCCACAGCAATCTCTACGTGTTTCGTCTCGAACAAGACTTCATCAGGAGTTAATAGCATAGGCATTAAACACAGTTATATAGTACATAAGACCAATCAGAGCATAGAAGACAGAGGATTAGTAATGAGATACACATGATGAGTAATACGGTTGGATTAACCCCCATATATGCCAAAGCACACATAGATACGGATACACAATTTTAATCCTAAGGACCAAATATATTATTGCATTTAGTATTAAGCGCTTCAACTAGTGCATTAATTATATATCACAATTGTAAAACAAAAATTAAGCACACAAGTTAGCCAAAAGGGTTAACCAAAAAGATTAAGTAGAATGTCATTGGTAGATAACTTGCATAGTAACATATATATAATACATATAATACAAGAAACAGATGTCAATACATGGTAAACAATATCCTAAGTATAAAGAGATAGCTGAATAACCACTAAATGTAGAAGGAGATAAAATAGGTATTATAGAGACTCAGAGGGACTCAGGTGCAAAAAATAAGACAAAGGAGCTAACAAAAAAGCTGAAAATGTATAATAAATATAATATAAAAATATATAAAAAAAAAAAAAAAAAAAATATAAAAAATATATATGTAAAGAGGGAAAGGAGACAGGGGAAGGAAAAGAGGTGTATGAATGAGAAATAAAAAATGTATGAATAAAGGTGAAAATATAAATAAAAATGAAAAAAAAAAGTACATAAAAGTGGCAAATAAAAATAAAAATAAAGATATAAATGTAATAAAAAATGTGTGAACAATGAAGGATACTGGACCAATGGTGGTCACGCAAGCAAAGTCAATGGTACCCATATAAATTATGTAGATTAGGCCAAGTTAAGAATGAACATATTATATTTATTATACATTTTCAGCTTTTTTGTTAGCTCCTTTGTCTTATTTTTTGCACCTGCGTCCCTCTGAGTCTCTATAATACCTATTTTATCTCCTTCTACATTTAGTGGTTATTCAGCTATCTCTTTATACTTAGGGTATTGTTTACCATGTATTGACATCTGTTTCTTGTATTATATGTTTTATATATATGTTACTATGCAAGTTATCTACCAATGACATTCTACTTAATCTTTTTGGTTAACCTTTTTGGCTAACTTGTGTGCTTAATTTTTGTTTTACAATTGTGATATATAATTAATGCACCAGTTGAAGCGCTTAATACTATATGCAATAATATATTTGGTCCTTAGGATTAAAATTGTGAATCCGTATCTATGTGTGCTTTGGCATATATGGGGGTTAATCCAACCCTATTACTCATCATGTGTATCTCATTACTAATCCTCTGTCTTCTATGCTCTGATTGGTCTTATGTACAGTAGCGACATACTTTATTAAAGTAAATGCCGGCGGCATGCCGGGATCTACCCCAGCTGCCGCCAGTCAGAAACGCGCGCCGCCGCGTTTCCCCCACGCACCCCCCCTCCACATCGCGCGCAATTACCCCCCCAAAGACACCCCGAACCCGGCTTCTACTCTGCCCCTCTGCTTCCCCGCGCCCCCGCTTACCTAGATTTGAACTCCAGGGGTGTCGGGGAAGCCTGGGGAAGCCGGGGAAGACGGGGAAGCCGGGCGCGCTTGTGACCGTGACGTCACAGTGCGCCGCCACGCGCCGCGGCTACCCGCTTCCCAGCCTCATACAGCCAGCGGCATTTGCTCGAATAAGAGCTGCCGCTGCTGTACTATATAACTGTGTTTAATGCCTATGCTATTACCTCCTGATGAAGTCTCGTTCGAGACGAAACGCGTAGAGATTGCTGTGGAGCCTACTGTCCAGTTTGTATATTTTATACTGACACTCATTTGCATATATTGCACTTTTGCTGCGTTGCTAGCATTTTGCTACCAGCCATTCAGACATTCAAGTTCCTGTTTACATTGTGAACTCTCTCCGGCTGAAACATCGCTGATGTCATCGAGCTCACGCGAGATTTGATTCAGTGTATGCTCTGTGTAGCGCCGGAGCAAGGGGAAGGCGGCGTCCCTCGTGGCTTTCGGTCCCTGCTGGGACATAGAGGGGCTATTGTGGCAAGACACACCGCGGACATCACACCGAAGTCCTCCTCTTTGGGTTCCTGCGTCTGAACGGGCTGAGTTGTACTCAAAAATGCATTTTATTCAGCTCTGTTTGTGAGTGTGAATTTTTATCCCTTATTCCATAAATTTATTGTTATACAATTTTACGCTATGAGTGCGCCTGTTTTTTCTCTGTTTTTGTGTATATATATATATATATATATATATATATATATATATATATATATATATTAAAGTTGTCAGATGGCATTCACATATATTGCTTAAGTTATCAAATAGAAAGACATGTAAATAGAGAGCTCCTTACCAGGCAGACCTTGTATCCCAGGGCACCACAACAAGGAAGAGACAGCACTCGCAATAATCCTGTGTAAAAGGTATATTTAAGAAGAACTGGCACAATCACCGACGTTTCAGTCCTCCAAACAGGACCTTTCTCAATGGAGCATGCGACTCTCTTGGAAGGGACTAATAAGATACTAGAGACTACAAGTCCCAGAATGCTTTGCAGAAAAAGGCGCGAACGGCCATTTTGGAGATCCGAATATCCTCTGCGGAACCCAGAGGGATATTCAGTCCTGATGGAGGTAGCAAGGGAAGAGGTAGTGTCCAGGGAGCTAGTAAGCCCCCTGGACCAGGCTAGATTTCCCCGTATGCCTCAATTACCTTCCCCTGCACAATAGAGGGTAGGGTTGGCCCTAGTTCAGTGTTACCCATGTAGTGTTAGGCTGCAGCAAAGCAGGACACCAAACAGCATGGAGTTCCTCCGGACGGAGAATCCACCACATGTAACGGCCTACAGGACTGACATCATCCAGGACACTAAGGAGTGAGGGATTTATTTTGGAGGCCCCGCTGCGTGGGACTTGACACAACATCACTTCTCAAGTATTCCCTGGTCGGGCGTTGACCAGGAAGGTACCCACCGTGCACCGACACTTAACAGGGGGTTTGCACTACCTCATATTTGAGTGTGGGATAGTTCTGTGGACACCAGGTGTTTAGGTGCCCAGGGCACTCTCAGTACTTTGGGGGAATCACACAGGGGTGTTGGGTATTGTATTACTGTATGGTAATATTGCTGATTTGTATTTGAGTGTGGTGTATGTTCTATGCCATTATAGTAAATACCAGTTCTAATTATAGTGTGGTATTGTTATTACTAGAGTACTGAGTCCTATGAGGAATCATCCCTACTACGCTGGGATCCCTCATAAGTGGAGGTGCTGCACTGCAAGGTGAAAGAGCTCACCAAAGGCTCCCAGCGGTGGAGGCTGCTGCCTCCTGTGAGCAAGCAGGTATAGCAGCACGCGTGGTTGCCGCGTAGTTTCCCTTAGGCATAGGGAAAGGGGCTACATTTGGAGGCACGCCCGAGATTGCAAAACCAAATTTAGGGAACCATGTTCGTACACTCAAAACAAGAAGTCCATCAGTGGGCCATGGAGTTCTAAGAATCTCCCTGCCACGTGGTCGCGGTGGGGTACATCCCGGCTGCCACACCCCCACATCATGTATGTACCTCCCTTAGGCAGTTTCCTGGTTTAGCCGCTAGGCTGCAAGTGGGATCCTACCTACCGATGGTACATAGTCACCGTTACCACCAAAAACGAGTTAAGTGAAGATGAGGGCCCCCAGGCCCTGCATTTTCCAGAATCGATGCCCACGGGTTGCCTGTTGATGTACCCAGATCTACCAATACCAATGGTAGCTTTCAGTCGGGGACCCACACAAGAGGTACCCTGGTGTGCTGAACTCCCACACCCCTCAGATATCCTCAGAAGACACAAAGCTAGCCCGGAGTCAGTCCACAGCTGCTGGTCTGACTGCCATAGTCACCGGTTGACCGGAGGCTCGGACTTTGGGGGAACACTATGGAAACTGGTGTATGATCTAGCACAGTCCTCACAGTTCCACAACTACCACAAGCTCAAAGCTTTCTCTGGGATATCACCCACTCCTGTCGGAGAAGAAGAGTTTGGGGCATGGAGGGAACATATCCTGCGCGTGCTCGAGGAATGCTCTAGCTGCGAAGCCATGAAGAGGCAGTGGATAGTCAAGTGCCTATGGCCCCCAGCAGCTCAACTTGTGCAAATGCAGCGCAAAACCG
Organism: Ascaphus truei; assembly: GCF_040206685.1. NCBI lineage: Eukaryota > Metazoa > Chordata > Amphibia > Anura > Ascaphidae > Ascaphus > Ascaphus truei. The sequence goes on along the minus strand of NC_134485.1, from coordinate 168,380,069 downwards.
AGGGGGAAGCCACCACCCAAAAGTTGTTTGAACTCCTCAACCAGGCCTACACTACCAAGAATGATGAAGATGAGCTGTTGGCCGAGTTTCATGCTCTCTGCCAGAAGGAGGGAGACAAGCTGTCTACGTTTGTCCAACGCTTACAACTATCCTTATGGGGATTACCAAGAAAGTAATTCCTGCCACAGTAGTGAATGAGTACAGATTCAACCAACTAATGAATTGATCTCTACCCTCGCACCCTATAGCTCTTATGATGCGAGGCGCCCCTCGGGCAGAGAAACCCCCCAGCTTGGTGGAGTTGCTGGGCAACATAAAGGAAGCAGGATGTTCAATTGCATTTCCACACTCCCAAGACACCTCGGAAATCTTCCAAAAGAGAGAATGAAGCGGCTCCCTCCAAGAAGTGTAAAGATAAATCCTGAGGACAATACCCCCCAGGGTCCTTCACGATAGACCCCCTCGACACCTAGGAGCTCGGCTCCTAACCCTGGCTTCAATGAGACCCGAAGCAACTGTTGCTTTAACTGCCACCAAGAGGGTCACTTTGCCTGAGACTGCCAGAAGTCAGACACTTCCACCCCCATGGCCCTGGCCTTCACCATGCATCCGGCAGAACAGCTGTTGACTTCCTCGGATAGTGCCCCTGTGCCTAGTCCCGAAAAGTTGGCCCCATCAGAGGCCTACAATCGAGTAGGACCTGCGGCCATAGTGAGAGTATTAGTGGAGGGCATCTACTCTTCTGCGTTGCTGGACACTGGGTGGCAATTGGCCATCATCTACCGGCCATTCTACAACCTGCACCTCAAACATCTGCCTATGCAGTTGGCAGAGAAGATGAAATTGTGGGGCCTCAGTAGCGTAAACTACCCCATTGATGGCATAATTCAAATGAGGTTTAATATACCGCAGCTCAATACCAAAAAAACTCACCCCACGGAAGTGGAAGCCTTGATATGTCTTGAGCTCCGGGAACATCCACATTCCCCTATCATATTGGGGACCAACGCAGTTGTGGTGTGAGCCCTGATCCAAGCCTACCTGCAAGAAGCCGGTGAGCTACCCTATCATCTTTGCAGATTCACCCCGTATTCAATGAGGAGTGCTACAGAATCTCTGCCCAAGAAGGATTTGGGCAATTCTTAAACCTGGAGAAAGGGTTGACAGAGATTTCACCAGGGGGAGTGAAACACATGGCCGCTGTACCCAACTACCTGGGCTGCGACAAGGCTGGCTGGTACTTTTCACTAGAGACCACACCCGAAGAGGATTCCAAGAGAGGGTTCAAGGTGGTGCCAGAGATGGAGTGGAACTTTTCGCTTCCTCTGCAGTTCAAGGTGACCATCCAGAACATCTCGCCTCATCCTATACTGTTTGACGCCGGTCAAGTATTGGGTCGGATATACCTGGTTACTCCAATAGAATCCCTGACTCATGTAACGTGGCTACCATGCGAAAAATCTCTACTGAATTGCCATTCGACTTCATGGAATCGTCTTCGCCAGTGGAGTGGACGAAAAGCTAAGCAATAAGCTGGCAGAATGCAAGGAGGTGATATCCACCAGTGGGAAGGATGTGGGCTGTAGCAATAGTGCTCAACAGACGATCTGATTGAATGTTGCCACTCCATTTTGGGAGCTTTCCAGACACATAGCTCCCTGAGATGTGGAGTATGTGAGGGACGTCCTGAAGGAGATGGAGATGACGGGTATCCTAACAGAGTCCCGTAGCCCATATGCCTCTCCTATTGTGGCAGTGCAGAAGAAGAACTGATCCATGCACCTATGCTTGGACTACCGCACCCTGAATCGCCACACAGTCCTGGACCAGTATACCTTGCAGCGGATACCTCAGCACCTTATCAGGCAGTCAGTGGTTTAGCGGGCTGGACCTGAATTCTGGATACTACCCGGTACCCATGAGCCCCGAAGACCAGGAGAAGACAGCGTTTGTCTGCCCCCTCTGGTTTTACCAGTTCACCCGGATGCCCCAAGGCATTTGTAGTGCACTTGCAATGTTCCAGAGGTTAATGGAAAAGACCATTGGGGATATGAATCCCCAGCAATTTCTGGTCTATCTGGACAATATAATTGTGTTAGAAGAGCACGAGGAACGTCTTCTGTAGGGTCTGGATTGACTGCGAAAAGAGGGCCTGAAGTTGTCCCTGGACAAATGTAGCTTATGTCGCACTTTGGTCACCTATGTGGGCCAAATAGTGTCCGCAGAAGGAGTGGCTACCGACCCCTCTAAGGTCGAATCCATAGTGACCTGGCCAATACCAGATAATGTGATGGACCTACGATCCTTTCTGGGGTTTTGTGGATACTACCAAAGATTCGTAGAGGGGTACTCAAGGAAGGCCAAAGTGCTCAACAATCTGCATATGATTTACCCCACGAACACCATTCAGGGACAAATGGACATCCATCTGCAGAAGGCCTTCACGGGGCTGAAGAAGAGTCTCACTTAAGCCCCTGTCTTGGCGTATGCAGACCCGGGGCAACCGTACATTCTACACGTGGATGCCAGCTTCAATGGGCTTGGAGCGATATTACACCAAAAATACCCGGCAGGCCTCCGGCTGCTAGCGTATGTGAGTCGCAGCTTAACAGCTAGCAAGTAGAACTTCCCAGTCCATAAACTGGAATTTCTAGTGCTTAAGTGGGCTATTGTAGATAAGCTTTCACGATTATCAGTACAGGGTATCCTTTGAAGTGCGAACCGACAATAATCCCTTGACGTATAACTTGACCTCCGCCAAGTTAGATGCCACCGGCCGCAGGTGGTTGGCTGCCCTGTCTAACTATCCGTTCACACCGAAGTACAAGCCAGGGACCTTGAACATCGGGCCGATGCCCTGTCCAGAAGGCCTGGACCGAGTGAACACAAGACGATGGCCTGTGGGAAGAAATTCCTGACCCTGGGATTCAGGCCATGTGCTCCACAGCGGCTATCATGGAGGACAAAGTAGCCTTTTTACGAACTCAGAGTAGCAGACTCATTGAGGTGTCAGTCAAAAGCACTTCCTGCAGCATACTGCCATCCAGAAGGCATGTCCATCACTCAGGATAACATAATGAGGTGGAAGGAATAAGTGATACACCAGATGCAAGACCGTGTTGCCAAAGTCATACGTCAGGCCATGCAAGAAAACAAACCTTCCTTAGTGAAGCGTGCCCCCGTCAACACGGTCGCTGTCATCATGAGGGAATGGGACAAGTTCCGCATGGACCGTGGCCTTCTCTACTGAGTTATCTCCTATCACAACCATCTGATAGTAGATAACTTGTCCTGCCCAGAAGCTTGCAGTTCCATATCTTATGATCCCTCACGATGATCACGGACACCTGGGAGTGGATAAAACATTCAGACTAGTAAGAGATGGGTTCTTCTGGCCCAAGATGCAGGAATCAGGGGAGCACCATTGCCGGAGGTGTCTGCAGTGCATACAGCGAAAAACACTGCCTACACATGCAGCCCCAATGGGCCACTAAAAGAGCTCTGGTCCCATGGACCTAGTCTGCATGAATTTCATTTGAATCGAGGCAGACTCAAAGGGTATCGGGAACATCCTGGTAGTAACAGACCATTACACCGAAACGCTCAAGCGTTCCCTACCAAAGAAGAGAAAGCTCTCACAGTAGCCAAAGTACTGTGGGAATAATATTTTATCCATTACGGGTTACCTTAATTGGATGCACTCCGATCAAGGGAGAGACTTCGAGAGCAAGTTGATAAAAGAACTTCTAAAACTGCTCAATATCGAGAAGTCTCGTATGACTCCCTAACACCCTGAAGGAGATGCCCTGTCGGAAAGATTCAACCGAACTCTACTGGATATGCTAGGCACTCAGAAGGGCTCCGAGAAGGCTGGATGGAACAAGCATGTCGAGCCGTTAGTACATGCCTACAATTGCACCAGGTAGAAGTTAAGTTTGTGAGGCGGTGCATCTGCTTAACGGGAAAAAATAAAACGGCCTGCCATCTACTAGCAAAAAAATATATATTTATTGACACATAAAAAAGTAGCAAGGGGAAGAAAAACCCTCTTATGCGTTTCACACAAACAACTGCACTTTATCAAACTCTTTGATTAAGCGCAGTAGTTTGCGTGAAACGCATAAGAGGGTTTTTCTTCACCTTGCTGCTTTTTTATGTGCCAATAAATATATTTTTTGTGCTAGTAGATGGCAGTCCGGTTAATTTTTTCCCATTAAGTAGATGCACCGCCTCACAAACTTCACTTCTACATGGATTTGCTTTCGGCAGGAGCCCGCTGACAGTCTATGAGGAACCACGCAACAAGGGAGTGAGTAAAAAACTTTTAGAAAAAGAATCACTTCTTTTTCACTATGACTATGTACCACTGTGCTGTGATGTTTCAGAGTTAACATTGTTGTGCCTTGGGGATTTCGCTAGTTAACCTTCAGGCCAAATGGAACGTCCATACAAATACAAAAAGGGCTTTAAAGTTAACTCAGTATGTGTTACTGACATCGTGGGACATCTCCTCTTAATAATTGATTACACTGTCTGGGATTCTTTCATATGCTTAGATTTACTCATATTTGTATGTGTACATGGACTTTCCTTAGGGAAGCATAACTTGGGAGTTTTACTTCCATCTTCTCCATTACAATTGCACCAGGCATGAATCCACTGGGTACACACCCTATTTTATGATGTTCGGCAGAGAGGCGCGACTACCGATGCACAATCGTCTCCGAGTATCCACCGACGATGTACCAAATATGATGCACTACAAATTTGTGCTACAGCTCCAGGATAACCTACGTAGAGCATATCAGTTGGCAGAAAAAGCCACTGCTAAGCTGAATGAAAATAACAAGCATACAGTAGGTATAACCATAAAGTGCGCAATCGGGAACATCGGTCAGGAGACGCCGTTCTCCTGTGGAATTTGTGAATACCAGGAAAGCATAAGCTAGTGGACCGCTGGTGAGAAGCTCCCTTCGAGGTAGAGTCATAGATGCCGGGTCTCTCTGTATATCGCATCCGAGATTCAGAAGGAAGGATAAGGGTCTGGCATCGGAATCACTTGCAACCTATACCTCAAGTGAGGGAAAGTGAACCTGAACAGTCCTCAATAGCACTGGCAAGTGAACCAGAGGTGTCCAGCGAGATCCCGGATGCTGTAACGGAAAATAATCAGGGTCCTTTGGAAGGAACATCTACCACCACAAATGGAGACTGGTGGGCAAAACCAGATACGGTAGCAGGTAATGGGCCTGTTCCCTACATACCCTTTCCCACGGCTTCAACAAGCTGACAACATGACTCGAGGATCCGAGTTTTGTTCCTACTAGAGATGATGTAGTTCAAGATTCAAACTTTATGAGAGGGCTAGGGCCTTAAGCCGATGGTAGCCTCTCCACCCAAGAAGACGTCGGAGAAGAGACTCAATGGAGTCAAAGAGTGAGACACCCACATGGCCAACGAGAATGCCATATGATTCATTAGGGGCACCTCACTATTAGTCTCAGCAGCTGTCTGGGAGCAGGTTTGCCTCTGTAATGACCATGCTCACTGAACTGTTTGATTTGGTTATGATGTATTGTACAAGTTAAGCTGTATGCTCATTTGCATTTTTCATTCTATAAAGTATCTGTATACATGTTGTTCCCAAGCGGGGACGTTGGATTCTCCACCAGGAGGAAGGGGGAGCTTCTCCACTGTTTGGCTAGGCTGCGGGGTTACGCATGAGTGGGGAGAGCTGTCGGGGGTTGGTCTGGCTGCTGCACATGCGCAGTTGCGCCCAGAGCGGTGGCCATCTTGGAAGGAACTACAAAGACACTAGAGACTACAAGTCCCAGAATGTCTTGCAGATAAAGGTGTGAGTGGCCATTTTAGAGATTGGAATATCCTCCGCAGGACCCAGTGGGATCTTCAGTCCTGATGGAGGCAGCAAGGGAAGAGGTAGTGTCCATGGAGCTAGTAAGCCAACTGGATCAGGCCAGACTTCCCCGCAGGCCACAGTTAGCTTCCCCTGCACAGTATGATTGGCCCTAGTTCAGTGTTGCCCATGTAGTGGCTGCTGTACAGTGGGACACCAGACAGCGTGGAGTTCCTCTGGATGGAGACTCCACCACGTGTACTGACCTACAGGTCTGACATCATCCAGGACGCTAAGGAGTGAGGAGAATTATGTTGGAGGCCCTGCTGCGTGGGACCTGACCCAACATCGCTTCTCAAGTATTCCCTGGTTGGGCGTTGACCAGGAAGGTACCCACCGTGCACTGACACTTAACAGGGGGGTAACGCAACCTCATATTTGGATGTGGGATTGTTCTGTAGACACCAGGTGTATAGGTGCCCAGGGCACCCTCAGTACTTTGGGGGAATCACACAGGGGTGTTGGGTATTGTACTAATTTATTGTAATTTTCTGATTTGTATTTGAGTGTGGTGTATGTTCTATGCCATTATAGTAAATCCCAGTTATAATTATAGTGTGGTATTGTTATTACTAGAGTATTGAGTCCTATGAGGAATCATCCTGCCTACGTTGGGATCGCTCATAGGTGAAAGCGCTGCACTGCAAGGTAAAAGAGCTCACCCCAGGCTCCCAGCGGCAGAGGCTTAGGCCTCCTGTGAGCAAGCATGTATAGCAGCATGCATAGTTGCCACGTATTTTCCCTTAGGCATAGGGAAAGGGGCTACACTCACAAATGCCGACAGATCTCAAGCGTGTATAAGTGAATGCTCAAACTCCATCTCTGCTATCCAGATGGTGATGGCCCTGGTATTCCAACTAGCAGCCGTGGAGACATACGTCCTTGGTGCTTCCGAACCGGATGTGGTGTGCGCACCTCAAGAATTTGTCCTCCAGCAACCGTCAGTTCTGGAGTCTGGTTCCCCATGGAATGGAATCCTCAACCGATATCCGGCCTTTGAGTGGATGCCGGTAAACAGCGGGAGACAAGGCTTTGGGATTCCTAATGCATTTAATCGTTAGCACGACATCATTATTTCTAGATAGCAATCACACTCCCAATTAACATCCGGTTCATGAAATTTAAAAGAGCTCTTAACTTTCTCCTCTTCTGAGGAAGTGGCATGTTATCATGAAAATGTATTTATTTATTTATTTATAAAATGTTTTAACAGGAAGTAATACATTGCAAGTTATCTCTCGTTTTCAAGTATGTCCTGGATGGGCTGGACATCTTAGTGACATTGTAGGTTTATGCTATTTAGATTTGATGGTGTATTATTAAAAGTTAAGTTGAACTATTTTTGTTACAATTTGAGACCTGCTTTGTACAAATGTAAGTTACTTTTCAATTTATTTTTTCTACAGTGTACCAGAAGAAATGATGGGTTACAAAATCATCTTCAATCCAAAGCATGAAGAACAATGGCAACTTGGAAGTTAAAGCAATATTTTTTCATTATTCTGAAAAAACCTGGGATTGTGCATTTGGATTCTTAATTTATTAGAGTCCCAATTTTGTTGCTTTAGAGAATCATTTTAGTGAACAATGGGAAATCATGCCTTAGTTGCTTGGATTTTAGCACTCTCGTTGGGAGCAATGTTAATTAATGCAGACAACAAAAAAGGCAATACTTTCCTCTCAGAATCAGATCCAGGTCGTTGTATGAGGCATCATTATGTTGATTCTATCAATCATCCCCAGCATAAGTGCACTGCAAAGGTACAGTCAATTCATATTTATTTTTGAAGTTTTGCTTTACTGAAAATGAGTGATTGATTATTTAAATTTATTTTATTTATTTATCAAATGTTTTACAAGGAAGTAATACATTGAGAGTTACAAATGACAAATACATGGTTACAAATACATAGTTGCAAAGGGTTATTCAGTAAATTATATACACGACATTGTATGCACATGTAACCCTGCTTTCCCCCCCCCCTAGACTCTACTGTGGTGTCTAGGGTGCATGAGGGCAGATTACATGCGGTGTGGTGGTGCATACCTGTGAGGAACAGGAGGGCCTGAGCTTCCCGCGATGTTATTGGGGAGCCAGGACCGGGCTTCTGGGGTGGTGGCCTCCATGATCTCTTAGTGGTGCAGCGCCTCCATCTTCTATACTCCCAGGAATATGGGACAGGACCTGTATAGAAGAACCCCTTCGGTCCCAGGGTAATAGCTTCCAACTCACACACAGTCTTTGGTACAAAGGATAGTCTCTTTATTAGCAGATCAGCAACTCCCAAATGTAGTGGCGTCCAGCAGCCGCAACAACAACAGCAAAGCCTTGCTAATTTCTCCACTCTCCTCCCACACAGATATTTCCTCCTCTCCTTCCCTCCAAGTCTCTCCTCTGACAGGATGGTCTGGGCTGGGGCTTCAATACCCCGCGGCCCACCTCCCAGGTTATCCTCGCGGTGGGGATTGGATTCTCCCTATCACCCCAGGCATTGGTCCACCAGGTCTATAATGCTATCAGCTCTACTAAAAGTGGCTGAGTCTCTCCACTCCTCTCTCTGCTCCTGCACGGCTGCGCAGGTGAGACCGCGGTCTCCTCCAACTCCTTGGACCGATCCGCAGGACTCACTACTCAGACAGTCCCACGGCAGACTCGTCACTTACAGGAGTTGGCTGCTAAATATAGAGCTAGCCCCACCTCTCATGATGTCAGCAGGACCTCCCCTCTTGCTCACGCCTGCAGCAGAGTCCAGGCCTGCATCTACCACTCAGGGCAGGGCTATGAAGGGGGGAAAACCCATGATGATTACTGGTGCCTGATCTTAACAGGACTTACCACAGTAGAAGGGAGATAGGTATAGCCGGTGCTGTTTACAGGGGGCTACACTCTCCCTATGGTGGAATCCAATGGTCCCCACTTGGACCTAGTTTTAGCAGACCCATTCTGCGGCGAACCACCTGGGAAACAGCACACATAAACATTGTCAAAATACATGGCATAATGAGGTAGTTCAGTACAAGTACAACCGGGTACTCCCAACATGGAGAACCCTAGATAGTGCTTTGGATCAGGCTTTCTTACCCGCCATCCATTATGATCCGTGACGGTCACAGTGAACGATTGGACCGGCCCATGCTCAGGCCTGTATGTAACATCGTGCATGTGGATACATCTACTTATGCTCCATACGCATACTAATTCCCTAATCTTATCCTCATTGTGATACCCTCCCTGACCGAACTTAGTCCGAAGGTATTCCTGGACTGCCTCCCTGAGCCAACTGTCTCGGTTCTCTTCAATTTCCCTCATGATGGGCTCAGGCACATAGGGATACTCATACTCGTGGGACTGCCGGTATCTAGCGACTATGGCCCTGTCAGCTTGACTTAGTTTGATGAGTTTGCGGTGCCCTGCCCTGCTTGGCAGTACCCAAAATACAGGCTCTTCTGGAGCTATTTCGTCATACAAAATACTGGGGCCTCGAGGTACAATCAGTTTCTGTTCTATCTCCTGAAACCGGTGATCTAACTCATCCTCCACCTCCTGCGGTGTGAAAGAACCTGCCGCCCACCAATTGTCTACTACATTATTCTTAATTAATAAGAACCGTGTACGGTCCTTCCCCTCGTGGTATCCTGTGAACAAAGGCACCCACCATTTGTCGCAGTGTTCGTACTCTGCGGAATGACTAGTGCGTTCTACATCGGACTCTTCCTATGATGATACACCGGACGTACCCGCATCAGCAGATCGCGAGCAATCTCTCCTCCCCTTGGCATTATAATACGTAGTAGGGTTCATTTTGTGCACCACTTTGCGGGTAGACCCAGCCTCTACTGGAGTGTGAGACCCACGGGCCCTCCCTCTAGCTGCAGGAGAAAACGGCACAGGGTTAGGCACAGGTATAACACTCGAATACGGTATCTCCCCATCAGACCCTTCATCACTCAACTCCCAATCCTGCAAGTCCTTGGAGTATTTGGGGTATTTACATAACTTATCCCTGGTAGGTCCCGGTGGCACCACTCGTGACGGGGCAGGGGCAGTGGCCGGGGTGGTGGAGCTATGGGCCGGGGCTGGAGGAACGTCCATGGCATTGTCCAGCAAGCGGGTGATACAACGCCCAATGAACCTTTTCTTAGAGGCACTCTCCGCCATACTTCTGGCTTCTCGGGAGTGGCCTCGACTCTGTAGGGTAGCCAGGGCAATAGCTGAGTCTATGCTTCGAGAGGAGAACACTCCTCCAGGCCTTCTCTTTCCGGTGGAACCGGAAACGACGTCATCAGGATCGCCCGCAGAATCTCCACCCGCTCCGTGGTCACGCACCGGAAGTGCGTCGGGGACCTGCGGTGGCGGAGCATCTGGTACATGGTCGAACAAGTAGGCCTCAAGCCTCTCTTTCTTGTTCGCCGGGGTTGCGGTCTGTGCCTGGCGGAAGTAAGGGGGTGGTGGAGTCTCCTTACCACTCCGCTGCTTTTTGATGACATTGTGCTCCTCTAGGATCGTCTCGGTCTCCGTCTCCGTTTCCGCCGCACTGGGAGTCACCACTGCGGTGGGACACTTACGGGCCTCTGGCCGCACCAGCGCTCGCCGTCGGATGGTTCCCGGACTTGTCTTCTCTCTCTTGATGCCTTTGGGGTCGTTCGTCGGTAGGCGCATCGCCACCGATGTCACGCCAACCTCTTCCTCCGAGGAAATCACGATCGGTTCCTCCGCTAGGGAGTCACCTGGTTCTTCGGCGATACAACCAGTGGGTATAGGTACAAAGTAGTCTCGCTCTGGTACCTCCACTGCGGTCGCGCTCTTCTCTGTTGCCAGTGCTCTCAGTTCAATAGCGGGCTGAGCCTTGGTTCCTCCCGCTTGGGTGTAACGGGGAACCAGGGCAGTCTTGTCTTTGCCTTCCGCCACCTCCGTCAATTTTCCCGGAGAGGCACCCCGCGGGGTTCCGAACAAAGGCCACGGCTCGTTCGGCCAAAGGTAAAACGTGCCACATTGAGGGCATCGGGCCTTGGTGCTTGGTACCACGCCGGTATTCCGCAGTGAACGCACAAACACCGGATGTATTCGTGCTCAGCTACCTCCACTACCAGTAGGCCTCCTGGTAATTGGTAAATGGAAGTATTCATCTCGGACATGGCTCGCTCAGGGTTGGAACAGCTCAGTGTTTCAGCTCCTTGCTCTTCGAATGCCAGACGAAAGTGAAGCTCTTCACTCAGGCTTCCGGTTCCTCCCTTCGCTGGGGAGGACTCTCCTGATTGGCTTTCCTTGTGCCCCCTCCCTCTGGTGGAATCCAGAGGCGGGATCTTTTCTTCTTCAACGTGACGTGGCCTGGCTTTCTGACCAGTCAGGGCACAGGTGGGTGGGCTTTCGACTTTCGCGCCGCTCCGCTCCCCGTGCAAAGAATCCAGGTTTGGCGCCAGATTATTACACATTTCCAGCCACATTCTCCTTATAGTCTCTGTGCACGACGCACGTGCTTGCTCCAGGCTATGCGGGAACCGCCATTTTAGATCACTTTTCTTGCTCCGCGGAGCACATGCAGGGACGGATGCCATTTTGGATGGGTCCTCCAAATGTCCATGTGCCCTATCCTCAGTGTCTAATGGGTATCTCATACCTAAACACTGACTGACTTCCAACTGTGTGCTCTGCATTCTGTTTCTCACTAAATTGAGGTGGCTTTTACCCCAGGCTCAGCAGAACCCCTCTCCTCCATGCACTGTACTCGATGTCTATCATGCAAGTGTTCTGTGGTGCGTGTGTGTGGGTGATAGCTAGGGTACCTCTCTTCTAGGTACGGGCGTCTCCTACTTTTGGCCACTCATAGCGCGGGCCCTGGGCCATGGTTCCTGGACTGGTTAACAGGCTGACCCCCCCAGTTGCCTCATGCTACCTGCCTCAAGGGACTCGGTCAGCTCTAACTATTCACCCTTCCTACGCCACCTCCTATGGGCGCCCAAGGCGTACTGTGCGAGAGTCTATGCTCCCCTGACTACCCTCGGCATATGCAATTTCGCCCATCCTTCTCCAACACTTGCATGGAGAGTGCATCTCACTCATCCCGTTCCGCCTTGCTATAAGCCGGTCCTGTTCTGACATATATCTCAGCAGCGCCTCCAAATGTAACCCTGCTTCCCCCCCCCAGACTCTACTGTGGTGTCTAGGGTGCATGAGGGCAGATTACATGCGGTGTGGTGGTATACTGGCATACCTGTGAGGAACAGGAGGGCCTGAGCTTCCCGCGATGTTATTGGGGAGCCAGGACCGGGCTTCTGGGGTGGTAGCCTCCATAATCTCTTAGTGGTGCAGCGCCTCCATCTTCTATACTCCCAGGAATATGGGACAGGACCTGTATAGAAAACCCCCTTCGGTCCCAGGGTAATAGCTTCCAACTCACACACAGTCTTTGGTACAAAGGATAGTCTCTTTATTGGCAGATCAGCAACTCCCAAATGTAGTGGCGTCCAGCAGCCGCAACAACGACAGGATGGTCTGGGCTGGGGCTTCAATACCCCGCGGCCCACCTCCGAGGTTATCCTCGCGGTGGGGATTGGATTCTCCCCATTACCCCATGCAGGGGGTGAGGGGCATTGGTCCACCAGGTCTATAATGCTATCAGCTCTACTAAAAGTGGCCGAGTCTCTCCACTCCTCTCTCTGCTCCTGCATGGCTGCGCAGGTGAGATTGCGGTCTCCTCCAACTCCTTGGACCGATCCGCAGGACTCACTACTCAGACAGTCCCACGGCAGACTCATCACTTAGAGGAGTTGGCTGCTAAATATAGAGCTAGCCCCACCTCTCGTGATGTCAGCAGGACCTCCCCTCTTGCTCACGCCTGCAGCAGAGTCCAGGCCTGCATCTACCACTCAGGTCAGGGCTATGAAGGGGGGAAAATCCATGATGATTACTGGTGCCTGATCTTAACAGAACTTACCACAGTAGAAGGGAGCTGTAGAAAGTAGAAAGTGCTGTTTACAGGGGGCTACACACAGTTAAAGATAATATATATTATAGGCATATATAACAGTTACTGACCAGATTAAAATGTGAGACAGTTTCAGTTTTGAAAGAACTTAGACTGGTGGCGGAAGTGATAGTCTCCGGTAGACTGTTCCGCTTGTGGAGTGCACGGTAAGAGAAGGAGGAGTGGCCGGATACTTTGTTGAACCGTGGGACCATGAATAGTCTTTTGGAGTCAGATCTCATATGATAAGTGCTGCATGTGGTAGGGGTGAGGAGCTTGTTGAGCAGATAGGCGGGGAGCTTGCCCAGAAAATATAATATATATATCATAGTCCACTGAAAAATGTACTTTCTATAGCTTCAAATAGTGAAATATCACGCAACAATTGTGCTAAATATATAATATGTTCCTGCATTCAATGTGTGTATATATATATATATATATATGTATATGTATATGTATATGTATATATATATGTATATGTATATGTATATGTATATATATATATATATATATATATATATATATATATATATATATATATATGTATATATATATATATATATATATATATATATATATATATATATATGTATATATATATATATATATATATATATATATATATATATATATATATATATATATATATATATATATACACACACAGTGGTCGACAAATCACCAAAAAATCTACTCGCCGAACAAAAAAATCTACTCGCCACCTAGTACCACACGTGTGCTGCTTGGGCCAATAGGAGCTCGCCACGAAGTTAAATCCACTCGCCCGGGGCGTGCAAATGTATAGGTTTGTGAACACTGTATATATATATATATATATATATATATATATATATATATATATATATACGTATGGTAACCAGGGGAATCTTGATGACCAAAGAAGACAGCACACCGCAAAGATGATACAATAAAGTGTATTGTGAAACACAGGGCCGCCAACGTTTCGGTCCTCGTAGAGGGACCTTTCTCAGCGCACTGCCCTGAGGAATTTATTCCCCATCAGTTTAAATTGTTGAAATCTTACATCAGTATCACTGACAATGTGTCCACGGTGCCGGCCAGACCTACAGCGCATTTGATTTCACTGCGTTGGGGTGTGCTCCTCCCCTGGCCTCTTTGGAGCCATTTCTCTTCAGCCGCCGTACCACCGCAGCCCCGGTGCATACCATGATGTTGGGCGCCAGCTAGGGTGACCAGACTTTCAAAAGTAAAACCCGGGACACATCATAAATAGTATTTATAACACAAATGACATCACTTAAAAATAAATATTATGATATTTGTCTAATAGCGTCCCCATTTATGCTGTATTATTAATCTCTCTCTCCCCGCCACATCAGGACCTCTCTCCCCTCCCTAGTGTCTCTCTCACTCCCCCACATTCTCTCTCCCTCTCCCAATGTTTCTTACTCCCTCTCCAGTGTCTCGCTATCCCTCCCCTCAGTGTCTCTCCCTCCCCCACTCTCTCTTTCCCTCTCCCTCTCCCCAGTGGGTGTCTCTCTTTCTCCCCTCCCTAGTGTCTCTCTCACTCCCCCACATTCTCTCTCCCTCTCTCTCCAGGTGTCTCTCTCTCTCCCTCCAGCCATTGTGTCTCTTCCTCCCTTTCACTCACCTCCCACCTCTCAATGTCTCTCTTTCACCCACCTCCCACCTCTCCATGTCTCTCTTTCACCCACCTCCCACTTCTCCATGTCTCTTTCACCCCCTCCCCATGTCTCTCTTTGACCCCCACGTCTCTCTTTGACCCCCGTCCCATCTCTCCAAGTCTCTCTTTCAACCCCCTCCCACCTCTCCATGTCTCTCTTTGACCCCCCTCCACCACTCCATGTCTATCTTTGACCCACCACTCATGTCTCTCTTTGACACCCCTCTCCATGTCTTTCTTAGATCCCCCCCTCCATGACACACATACACACACTCCCACACACACACACACACACTCACACACTCACACACACACTCACACAAACTCCTTATCACGCTGCGTTCAGCAAGGCAAAGCCTGTGCTGCATGAGCTGTGCAGCACAGCGCCACCTAATGGCTGAAGGATAAATAGCAGCTACCAACTGCTTTTCTCTTTGCTTCTGGCAAAATCGCCCCCGCCGCCTGCGCACCCCTAAACAATCTTTCGCCCCCCCCAGGGGAGTATGCCCCCAAGTTTGCACACCGCTGGTTTAAAGGATGAGATGCCAGAACCTTATCTCTTTGTCTAGGCTCTAGACATCCCCTCCGATTGACCCAACCCATTTTGTCACATCAATACATCTTCATCAGTGGCCTTAGAACTCATTGATACATAGTATTCATGGTTGTCAAAAACAACCCTAGGTACTTAATCAATTTTACATAAAACAAACATATTGTTTTCTAGAGGCGTAACTGAATAAAACTGACAAAAAAGTTCTGGATCTCTTATATACATAGTGTAAATGCACAGATATTATAACAATTGAATAATAAAGTAACTGCATATATGTGCCCATATAAACATGTGTATACACATATTGCATATTACAAATCATATTGTATAAAAAAATATATGAAAAAACTAAAAGATAGAGTGACATTTTAACAAATGATAATGAGATGCTGGCTTGACATTTTGGGTATCAACCCCTTCATCAAGTGCCACCTGAGGTATTCCTCATTGCCATTGGTAGGATGTCAATGTCTTTTCATAATTATATATATATATATATGCAAGAAAAAAGACAACAGCACACAACCCTAGTGCATTACCAAAAATAGGAATTTATTATAAGGTAAAAAATGGTAATGACACTTACAAGAAAACAAGAGGTAAAAATCACATACGGGTTTCTTTGCTTATAAGTGGTACAATACCACTGCTGAGGCTTGAAACCATCTGGCACTCTGTATGTAGGGAAAGTCAGCGTTTGTGACTCCAACTGGCTCCAACTTCCACACAGCACCACAGCACCTCGTGGCAGCGTGGTCACATGTGCGCGATGAAAGACGTGTGCGTGTCCTTTGAGAAAGTCAGCTGAAGCTGACGATACGCAGTCGGGTGACACACAGGTGACCACGTGACAACGCTGCCACGAGGTGCTGTGTTGTTTACTGAGGGACTCTTTGCTTGTGCTTCTTTAATTAGCTGTTATAGAGCTTTTGATTTAACATGGAGGCTGGAAGAAAGCTGAGCCCATTGTTTACTTTCTCTGGTGCTGTGTGGAAGTTGGAGTCAGTGTCATTTGACACCAACAAACGCTGACTTTCCCTACATACAGAGTGAAATAAAAAAACAAGCGCAAATAATATCACAAATAAATCAAAAGTAACACAGATGATATACTATCCTTAATAAGTGCAGCTCCTGACGTAGAATTCAAACCAAATTCAATCAGCAAACGAAGGAGAAACAGGTGCGTAAATCACATCAGGACATGAAAAAGAAATTGAAAACACAAAATAGTGCAATATTGTCTATTCCAACAGAATAGCTTCAATGCTGGAAGTTCTATAAAATTTGCACTCACGTGTTTAACGTGAAATGAAAGCGTTGTGGTTGTTCAAAGTTACCAACTTATATCTCCAGACAGGTACTCCAGATCCATATAGAGGGGGGGAAATCCATAAAAAAGGGGAAAAGCAAAATAGTATAATACCGTTTTTAATTTTAAAAACACAAAGTATTTCACTTACATAAGTGCCTTTGTTTGAGAGCATTCAGACCACCCTGGGTCATAGGGTCAGACAAGATATTCACAGCTACAGCATTCGCTCCACGGCCGTCACAGCAGGTACTGGGCTGATCAAGGTTTTCCTCCACTCCAGATGTCATCAACAGGGGCTCTTTAGTGATCACTGATATCACCCAACGCGCGTTTCCACTGCTAAGTCTTCATCAGGGGCTTATCTCTTCCTACATACAGAGTGGCCAGATGATTTCAAGTCTCAGCAGTGGTATTGTACCTCTTATAAGCAAAGAAACCCTTATGTGATTTTTACCTCTTGTTTTCTTGTAAGTGCATATTATCATTTTAAACCTTATAATAAATTCCTATTTTTGGTAATGCACTTAGGATTGTGCGCTGTTGTCTTTTTTCTTGCAGATTTCCTTTGGGGAGTGATTTTCCCAGATACAACTGCCTCCCTTTTGCTTTTTGCAATCATCTGATTCCCTACATTTGGATTCATCATATACTCTGTGCTTTCACGATTGGACTTGTAACTATACATTTTCTATGTACAGCCATCAATATACTTTTATTATAATATTATTATTTCAGTTTGCGGTGCACTATTTTTCATTAGCTCTGTTTGTTTTTTCTAATATATATATATAATATATATTATATATATATATATATATATATATATATATATATATATATATATATATGCAAATGTAAATACAACTGTATGCTATATATATATATATATATATATATATATATATATATATATATATATATATATATATCTACTATATATTTCTGAAAGCATTGTATGTTTGTCTGCATAGCCTCTGTCCCTCAGGCCAATGAGATTGCTCCCTTGGGCCGGCCGCCCCCGCACACCTCTCATTGGCCAGAAGGCGGAGTGATGGCCCAAAGGAGAGAGACACACACACGCACACACACACTCTCTCCCCCTCTGTCCCGTCCCCCCACCATCCCCCCATCACTGCCCTGCACCGGCTCCGGACAGAGGGGAAGAGCGGCCCTCCTACCCCAGCCGCCAACGTTCCCTTACCTCCCGGCGCTATCTCCCCCTCCTCCCGCCCAGGTAAGTCACACCACTGCGCGTCCCGCCTCAGCTTATGGCACCAGTGACTCACCTATTTCAGCCGCACAGCCTCACGCCTCAGGCCCTAGGCCCACACAGGAACACACAGGCCCAAGGCCCACACAGGGTGCTTCCTGCCGCCGCCTGCACGCGCCAGGGGAACGGGCAAGCCCCGAGTCATGGGGAACGGGGGATCAAGCCCCGAGTCACGGGGAACGGGGGGGCGAAGAGCGAGCCCCGAGTCACGGGTGAATGGGGGGGCGAAGAGCAAGCCCAGAGTCATCGGGGAACCAAGAAGGGGGAGCGGTCAGCCGCTGAGCCAGCGGGGGGACAGATGCCTGGACGGGGGGCGCATGCGGATACATACATTATGACAATACATATGCCCCCTGCTCTCCACCCCCTTTCACCCCTCCCCCACTCCCCTTTCCCCACTCCCCCACTCCCCTTTCCCACTCCCCTTTCCCCCCTCCCACACTCCCTTTCCACCACCCCCACTCCCCTTTCCACCCACCCCACTCCCCTTTTCCCCCTCCCCCACTCCCCTTTACCCCTCCCCCACTCCCCCACTCCCCTTTCCCCACTCCCCCACTCCCTTTCCCCACTCCCCTTTCCCGCCTCCCACACTCCCCTTTCCACCCACCCCACTCCCCTTTCCACCCACCCCCACTCCCCTTTTCCCCCTCCCCCACTCCCTTTACCCCCTCCCCCACTCCCCCACTCCACTTTCCCCCCTCCCCCACTCCCCTTCCCCCCCCCACTCCCCTTCCCCCCCCACTCCCCTTCCCCACCCCTCCCCTTTCCCCCCCTCCCCTTTCCCCCCCTCCCCTTTCCCCCCCCCTCCCCTTCCCCCCCTCTCCTTCCCCACCCCTCTCCTTTCCCCCCTCCCTTCCCCACCCCTCCCCTTCCACACCCCTCCCCTTCCCCCCCCCTCTCCCTTCCCCCCTCCCCTTTCCCCCCCCTCCCCTTTCACCCCCCCTCCCCTTTCCCCCCCTCCCCCTCCCCTCCTCTCCCCTCCCCTCCCCTTTCCCCCCTCTCTCCTTCTCTGCTCCCCTCCCCCCCCCTCAACGTATTACATTTTATTCCATCTTTCTTTTCAACATTATTATCCAACCTTTACAACAAATAGTAACCTATTGTTCCAACATTTATACATAATACTACCTATTACGCAC